>NC_073695.1:160911952-160966452 GCF_029784165.1 Wyeomyia smithii | reverse complement strand
CTATAACAACTTCACCATCTTTCAAATTATTTTTCGCTTCTCTCATGTAAGTCGACTGTTGAGCTTTTATGTAATCGTGGGTTATCAACTTTTCCAACTTTTCACAAAAATAAGATACAAATTCATCAATTGGTTTCACAAGTGAATCTATGTTACATCGATCTGTTGCAATCCACTGCACAGTGGGGCGACTCCACACAAAGGCTGGCCAAGCAAAAAAAGTGTCGACAAATGCGACAAAAACTTGGTATTTACATAATTTTGGGGCGCTGAATACGAATTTGGCATCCATTTTTTGTTTGGGGCCGTCCATAAAGCACGAAATCCAATTTTCAGTATTTTTTGGCACGTTTTTCTGTTTTTTTTATAGAATTATATGATTTTTGACCATAAGTAGTGCCACCGGGCGTCCTCCCCATTGAAAAAATACGTAATTTATGGACGACCCGTCGAACTAAACAAATTTTGCCTAAATATATATATTTTTTTAAATAAACTAAAACAACATAAGTGATACAAACTAATTACAAATTGAAAAAGTCATCATCATAATCATCATCTTCCGCTGTGATCGCTCAAACCTTGTGTTGAATAGTTTCCAGAAAATTTGAAGTTCATTATACTTATCAGCAGGAAAAATGTCTCTCGCTGCAATTTTCATTTCTTCTAGTGATTTTCGATGTTTCATTGTTTCATATATATGTTATCTTCCTAATCCGGTTTCTATGGTTGAAGGAGGACATTTAAATACATGTATAACACCATGAATTGACAACTTACTAGACATTGAATTAGGTGGTGCCACTGAAGTTGAAGGCTCCATAATAAAATTCAACGAATTTATGAATTTGAAAACCAAGACACTGGAATGACACAACGTTCTAAATGAATACGAAAAGATGCGGAGGGCGCCGACTGTTCTTTTTTTCCTCATAAAGCAAAATGTGTGCTTTACTTTTGTATGCAAACGAGTGCGAAGCAAAAGCAATATTGTTTTAAATTTGCAGAAAGTGATAAAGTTAAACATAATTAAAATTTCTTGAAGATTTGTTTACTGTTTTCTTGTTTAACACTTATTTTATAACTTTTCATTGATAAATTTTGTGATTTTTGCTCAAATTTATATTTTATCACTACGGATTGAGTACGATATCATAAATGTTCATTAAGGGGGTATCATGGTTATGATTAAAATTAATCCTGGAAGAAATTTCAATTTCAAAAATAAAAACTAAAAAAATCTGCTATCGGTTTTTTCACTAAAGTGACAATTTGCGCAGTTTTGCGCTACAGCGGACAGTATGCATTTGAAAAACAACAATATCGCACGCTTAGCCTTGGGCTAATAGCGGTCTCGATCACCGAGAGAATTCGATATCGATATTGTTTTTGGCACATTGTGCATGTGAAGGATAAGTACAACGATACACCGTGCCCCAGTGCTGAGTCGAGAAAATTTCCAGCTCGAAAAGATCCTCGACTCGTTCGGGAATCGAACCCGATATCACAACCGTGTGGGAGAGTTAGCCGACCGACATCGCTAACCACAGAGCCACGGGGACCACTATGCATTTGAAAGCTTACGTTTTTTCCTAAATTTTGAATGTAGTCACAACCGTGGCAAACTGCGGCAACTAAACTTTTAAGCTACTTTTCTACAAAAAAAACACGTTTTTTAAAATTTTTTTCAGTGTCATGCCCACTATAACCAAATTTTACAATATCTAATGAAAAGGGTTTGTTTTGCACAAAATTTACAACAACTTTTCCTTTGACGTCAAAAAAATCCAAGCTATCATTAAGGCTACAGAGCGTTTAAAAAAAAAGACAAAAAATGTCAGTTCGCCAAGTTTTGAAAAGTCATAAAAAATTCAGATTTCATGATATTACGCCCAAATTTTGGATTTAGACACTTGAATGTTATAGCAATAAAGGAAAAGTATTATGAAACAGCTAACGAAAAAAATTTTTTTTTGGCTGATGGCCAGCGATTCCCCACTGTGCACTGTTCGAAAGGAATTTCACTCACACAACGTTCCTCAAGTTCTTTGAAAAAACTGTTTTCAAAATCTAAACGGCTTGGGCAATGTTCACATTTGCGGAGATAACAATATTTGGATCGTGTAGTTGAGCTACATAATAGTTTTTCAAAGTAAAATTTAGAATCATTTTGGATTGAATACTTCTTTAAACTGTGTATCATCAATTCAGTATTCTCGTGAATAGTATACAAACACAAATATTATGAGATCCTGAGCTTCCAAGTAATCTACAACGCTTAAGTTTTAAAGCTCTAAAAGAAGTCAACCCAATATCAGTTTTGCTGATATCTTTAAAATAAGCGTAAGCCTCACGAATTAAATACATTAAGAGTCGCTTTTGCACATGCTGTCGCTTACCATCTTTTCTCACTGAAACGTAGTCCCTTTGCCCTGGCATTGCTCCACTGACCTGGTCACTGTCATAAAACTGCAATACCTCGTTTTTTACTTCCAGGGGCAATCCATGTCCAAGCCTCACGTCTGGAATAGCCAATATTCCACTAACCTCTGATATGTGCCGAGCCTGTATTCCGTTGTTTCAAACTGCTTTGTTATCGTTTGTTGAAGATTTCGGTAGAACCGAAAGTATTCTTGCTTTATCTTCCCTTGAGCATTCGGGCGCAGTACATTTTTAATAACTGCAAAATCATCTCGTCGAAGTCTCTCGCTTTAGGTTTCAATAAATTCAGGTCATCTTCAGCATCAAAATCGAAAATGTTTTGCCTTTCTCCTAGAAAGGTATAGCAATCACTTGCAAAACCGAAAGTATAAAAGTGCTCCAAAGGGCCGAATGGCATATACCACTCGACTCAGCTCGACGAGCTGAGCATTTTCTGTATGTGTATGTGTGTGTGTATGTGCAGATTTTTATTCTCACTCACTTTTCTCAGAGATGGCTGGACCGATTTTCATGAAATTAATTGCAAATGAAAGGTCTTGTTGCCCCATAAGACCCTATTGAATTTCATTGTAATCGGATTTTTAGTTTGGAGGTTATGTATCAAAACATAAAAACCATGAAACATCATTATCTCAAGAACTACACAACAGATTTGAACAAAATTGATTTGAAATGCACGGGCTACCTTAAAAACCCTTAACTTTTAAATTTTTTGAAGATTAAACATACGGTTCAAAAGTTATGAAAAGAAACGTGTTCTGAAGACTGTTTAATCTCACTCATGTTTCTCAGGGATGGCTGAACCGATTTTCATAAAATCAGTGTCAAATGGAAGGTTTAGTTGCCTCATAAGACCCAATTGATTTGTTTTGCAATCGGACTATTACTTTGCCTGTTATGTTTAAAAATGTGAAATCTAGCTATGAAAAGGAACATGTGCCGAAGACTACTTGAACTCACTCACTTTTCTCATAGATGGCTGACCCGATTTCCACAAAATTAGTGTCAATTGATAAGTCTAGCTGCCTCATAATACCCTATTGAAATTTACTGTAATCGAACTGTAACTTCGTCTGAAATGTACCGAAATGTGAAAAACACGAAACTTCATTATCTCAGAAACTACACAATCGATCTGATCAATATTATTATCAGATGAGCGGGCTAGTTAAGGGTTAACTGATGAATTATGATTGAATACGTGGTTTCAAAGTTTGGCTGCCCTATACGTTCCCATTTCCTTTGATTATAATAGAACTTATAAACTTATAAACTATTATAAAGCAACCGTTATGCATAAAATTGTTAATAAAACAAAGAAAGTCTATTATCTCCAAAATTACATGACTTATTTGAAAATAAATAGTGTCATACGAACGAGTCATCTCTCAAACTTACAAATAACAAACTTCATAACAATTTGATATGTGGTTCAAAAGTTATGGAAAGAAAAGAAATTCGAAGACTATTTGAAACTATACCTGCTTTGATCGATATATGTGGCCTCAACATAATTTAAATGTGGTATCGTACTATTTGAACGTTCCAAATTTATTGATTCCTTGCGATGTGTCTAAAGTCTGCAAATGCACGACGAATCGGCCATAGGATATGATCAAAGTCAAATAACAAATCGTTTGAAATGATTTGTTTTATCTAAATGACAACATCCTTGACTTTTGGCTTCTGTACATCGCCCTAATTCTGAATATATTCATATTGGGTGGTATTCGGTCATTTTCAGCAGATTTTCTGGCATCAATTTGACACCGGAAATACCCATATTGGGAGATATTTAGTTATTTTGGTTGTTTCCCAAAAATTAAAGTGGTCGTCTTTAAATTCAAAATGGTGCCCAGGGTCAATGTTTGGTTTCTATGCATCATCTCCATTACGGAAATATCCATATTGAGTATTATTCGGCCATTTTCGACTGTTTCCTAGATGTTGCCATTTAGCATCTCAAAATGATGCCTGAGGTCAATTGTTAGCTCATTGCATCATTCTGGTTCCAGAGATACTCATATTGGATGGTATTTGGTTATTTTAGGCTGTTTTTCACAAACCGGAAGTCGCCATCTTTGATTTCAAATTGGTATAATAATAGATAATTTAATTGGTATAGATAATTTCTGGCCTCTGAGCGTCATTCTGGTTGAAGAATTATCCATATTGGGTGTTGGGCGATCATTTTCGGCTGTTTTCCAGGAACCGGAAGTCGCCAACCTAGAATTCAAAATGGGGTCTGTGGTCGATTTCAGCTGCTGTGTATCATTTTAGATCCGGGGGGTGTCGAACCATTATGGACATATTTGTTACCCCTAAAAACATTCACATGCTAATTTTGGTTCCATTTACTCGGTTATTTCTCGAGATGTGCAGAAATTTGTGTTTCATTTGTATGGCACCCCTTCCTTCCAAAAGTAGGAGGGGTGTCAATAGATTGTGGACATATTTTTACCCACAAAAAACATTTACCTGACAAATTTGATTCCATTTAGTTGATTAGTTCTCGGAATGTGCAGAAATTTGTGTTTCATTTGTATGGAACCCCTCCCTTACATGAAAGGGAGGGGCGTCCAACTATTATGGACATATTTGTTACCCCTTAAAACATCCACATGCCAAATCCGGTTTCAATTGCTTGGTTTGTTCTTGAGTTGTGCACAAATTTATGTTTCATTTGTATGGGACTCCTCCCTTCCAGAAGAGGGAGGGATCTCAAACTATCATTGGAACTTTTATCGGCACCAAAAACCCCTATATATATATTTTCACGTCGATCGGTTCGGTAGTTTTCAGACAGACAGACCGGACTGCATTTTTATTTATAAGTATAGATTACAACAACAATATTTTAGAACCTAAATAGTGAATATATATTGGATTGAAGCGTTCATGTAAATCTATTTTTACAAAAAAAAAAGATTGAATGAGAAAGGCTGGGTCTGACCGCTAGGTGGATTTATTTAGGTTATTTTATAAAACATTTGGCAAGGAGGAACGTGTAGGCAGCGTTGCAAATCGAGCGAGAAGCGAAACCTTTCTTCTCCTTTCTGCTTGACAACGAGACATATGCTACGCTTCTCAAGTCTTTTGCACACACGCTTTGGAGATACTCTTTCTTCTTCATGCATTCCCCTGAGTAGCAGCAAGCATGCACGGACACGAACAAACTCTTTCCTATTGCTACTCAGCTACCGTAAAAGAGTATGCGAGTTCCTGCTAGTGAGTAGGAGTACTCGACTAAAATTGCTTGACTAGGAGGAGTGCTTGAAATTCTATGCTCGAAAACGAAAATGCTTTCTTCCCGACATGCACCGACAGCCGCCAGTGGGGCAACGCGTAGGGTATCGAACTGCTTCGGTAAGTTTTTTACAGCAGTCTAATACAAAACCAGCCGAAGCGAACCGCTGCCGAAGTAGTCTGATACCCTATCATATTTTTTCCCTCTGCATCGCAAAGCATCTTGAATCAATTGTCTTCGGCTGGTCGTTCTCGCGAGTTGGGGAGTAGGTATACACGAGTACACACGAGAAGAGTAGACGGGATTGTGTGCATATGATCTCGGGAGTAAGAAAGAAAACAGGAAAGAACGAGAAATAGCTTGAATGGAGAATTCTCTACTGTGTGGAAGCGGCGACACCGAGAACCTCACATGAGGTGTTGTATGCTGCTTACGAGCGAGACTAACAACACTGCGTGTAGGTAGGCTAAGGTACAGCGCCTGAGTTATTTATCCAATCGTTTTGTTGTTAAAGAATGAATTGTATATTTTTAATCAAGCATTTCAATGAGCTTATGGTTTTTGCTGGAGAACCACGGACAAATTAGGAAAAGCGTGTGTTTTCCTAAATATTAATAGTTTTTGGAGCTTAAATTCAAAACAACTCGAAAACCGATGCCTTTAGAATGTTAACTACCAAGAGCTTTTTGATTCAAAATGACTCTCTGCATCTTTTGAAATTATCAAAATACAAATATTTTGAAAAATTTGAATTAGAATTTTTAAGAAGAATTAATCTACCAAAACAAATTACTTGCCATTTCTCCATCCTGGACTTTTTTCTAAAGTTGCGTATTAACGTCAAGTTTTTAAAAAAAAATCAACTCTTTTTTTTTTAAATTGGAATTTAATGTTTGTTTTAAATTTTGTTGGTCAGAAATATTTTTTTGTACAGTGTTTTTTTTTTATAATGCATTTTTAATTCCCTACAACTCATTCTCAGACAGTTTTTCTATACAACCAACGGCTTCTGGGCTACAATGCTTCGTATAAAACCTATGCCAAAAGGCATACGCCCTTTTAGAATATAACTCATGGGTTTAAAAAATCTCTTCTCCATCTGTGAAAAATGCTCAGTTTGCTAAGCGTGCAAAGTTTCATTCAATTAAAAAATGGTCGATATTCGACCATAGGTCATTTGTCTCAATAACATCATTGACTCCAGGCTCATCCAAAACGTTTCCAACCCAAAAATTATCTGGATTTGGTTAGGAATCGAACCTAACATTTAGGAGCTTTAACTAATCAGAATTGGTTCTGGATAACGATCCAGAACTACGCGAGAGATCCTTTGATATTATAATTCTCGATAACGAGCTTTACAGTCCACAGGCAAACACAAGCTTTTTCAGCTTTTTCTCCGAACCCTTTGTTCTAAATCGTGAAAACAAATAAATATTAAAAATCTTGATATATATTTCATACTATTACAAACCAAAAAGCAACTTATCAACCCGATATGCTTGTTTTTTGATTTTGTTTTATTTTCAGGGGTTTAACCCTGATGTACTCAGTATCCAGATTGTCTATGTCAGTCTACGTGCGCGTGACTCAAACATGTTTAATCAACTCATTTTTTTAACTCTACTATTTAATATTATTGGCTCTATTCAAACAAAAATGGACCATCATCAATGAACATAATAACTTAGTGTACCAGATGAATTAAAAAATACTACGAGGTATACAGCCGTAGGGTTGTATGAAATGGTGACGTGGGACTGAACACTGTAATTACAGACACAAGAAATTCGTTTGTTCAGTAATTTACGTAACGTGTGAGGAAAAAAATCTGAGCAGCTTTTAAATTGGTCTACGATTCCGAAGTGCTGCACAAATCGAAAAATCTTTTCCCACAAAATGTAGATCCACTTTTATATAACTGGTAACACGACTAGTCGATTCTGTCAAGTGACGCTTAGTTGGGAAAAAGGCGTGGTCGGAAGAAGATCGTCGTAAATTTATTTGCAATTTTTGTGAGCGAAATAAAGAAAAATCTAAGAGTGTTCCACTATTCTAAAGATCTTGGATATAGAAAAAAAACATTTAAATACATTATTGACAATCTCTACGTGAATGGAAATACCTTCAAAAGAAAATCTGGTAGCGGACGAAAATGCATTTTGCAAGAGAGCAAAGTTCGAGCGAAGTTGAGAGCGGAAACGCCTGTTCGGTCGGCGTAATCATATCGTGAGCTGCGCATTAAATATCCGATTGATTAAAAATGGTGAACAAGTATCTGCATGAAATGGGTTTAAAACTTAGAATATAAGTACCATAAAAATGATAAAGTAGTGTTTTGGCCAGACCTTGTATTGTCAACTATGCTAATGCAACTTTAACGGATTTGCGGCAAGGCAATATCGGGTTTATTTCGAAAGAATACAATTCTCAAAATGTGCCACAGCTACATTCTATTGAAACTTTTTGAGCAAATTTGAAGCGAATGGTCTACCATAAAAGTTACAAAGCAAAAATCGTCGATTGTTTGATAGAAAAATCAAAAAGGAGCTCAAAACAATCGAAACATCCGGAATTCAGAAAGCTATGAAGCAAGTACCCCAGAGGATCAGGAAATCAGCGCGATGTGGAGCTGAGTTTTTCTTATGAGGTTTGTTAATAAGTTACATTACTTGAGTAAACAAACAAGTATAGAAAAATAAGTTGCGCAAGATTTTAATTTGGAATTGAAAGTTTGTTCGGATTTTTTCCTCATACGTTATTTCAATCCTCAGCATCCCCCTAATTTTTTTAGAAATATATTTAATTACACTCGAAAGAACTTAATTTACACTTGGTGATGTTGTGCCTGGAGTGTTTTTTTTGTGCAAACAACATTTTACAATTACAACGAAGTTAAAGTTTAAAAAGACAATTTTTTTTTGCTTCACAAGTTTGTTTTATTTGCCAACAATTACATTCACTATATTAAGAAGACAGCTAATATAAGTATATCATTTCATTTGTAAAGTTAAAAATAAAAAAAATATCTAACAACACATTTCGAATGTAAAAATAGATTCTGAATGAATTAAATGGACAAAAAAATCATAAGCACTCGCCGGCTCTTACTTTTCTATTAATTAATATTTATAGGAACTTACTCGTTCGCTATTATGTCGGTCACGATTTAGTGAATATCGAAGATAAAAAATAAATAAAAATAACTTATCACCGTTGTAAAAATGTCCAATTCTTTTTTTTTTATTCTCGCTTATTTTTCGTCGGCCTAGTTCCGCCACTGTTGTGGCCAATCACCGACGCCCAGCGAGGCGACTCCACACCCAGGACCCTAACTCACGACCCGTTTATTAACAGACCGGCGCCAACGGCTTTACTTCCTCATGCGATGGAAGGCGTGATCCCAGAGATTTTTCGCCTCAGAAAATCTCCCGGTGTCGGCTACGATTGAATATAGACCAGTTGGGTTGGTTGTGAGTGGATCACGCCACCTCACAACCATCGACACCCATGTCGGCGGTGGGATTCGAACCCAGGCGTCGAGCGTGGTTGGCGGAGACGTTACCAACCACACTATGCCCCCGCTTTATGTTCAATACTTGTTGAGTAATTTATGGTTTTCATGATAATCATATTCATGAGATAACTTTCAATCACCATCAGTAGCAGCATTGCAGTTTTGATTACACACGAATAGAAGTCGTGTCCGCTGCAATTATTTTGGATATTGATACAGAGAATATCAGGGAATGGTTGGTGTCTATTCATGTCGTCTGTGCTAGGAATGCTCGCATGTGATTAGTTTATTCATTGTTGGCGTAAATTTGTTCTTGGCACTTTTTACCGATTTCTACCACTTTACAATAGAAAATCAACGATGACTAGCGTTTTATAGAATTGTTTAACATTTTATCTATCCAACAACATATTGGTTATTGTGTTCCATCACGTGGTTATGCTATTATTATTGTTTAAAATCTGACGCAACATTTGCCAGTTTCATTTCCAATTTTACAGAATGCATACCAGTATAGAAAACAAAGACGTAGTCCCACTACAAAAAAATACTTAAATATTACAATCTTCTTCATTAATTTACAAAAAAATTCGTTGAAATCTGTCTACAAAACAGATTTTATATGTGAAATACATAGCCTTTTAAACTCCGCCATTGTTGCTGCACGTTTCACTTGTCTGGGCATCGCATTGAAAAAAAATTAATTTCTTTGTACAACAGAGAGTTCTGTGATCTACTAAATAAAAAGTGTGGTGTTCTAGCGTCTTCCGCGTTTCTACTGTTGTACCTATGAAAATCACTTTCCCTATCAATTCGATCACACAAATATCGAGGCAGCACATTATTAAAAATTTTATAAAGGAACACCATTGTCAAAAAAATATACTCGTTGCTTCACAGAAAGTCATTGCAACGCGTCCAGAATCAAACTTGATGAAGTGTATCTATTACATCTTAATATAAATCGCATTACTTTATTTTGTAACCGCTGTAATCTCAATGTTTGTATATTATTATATACAAATATAATATTAAAATATAATATATTTTATTATGTATTATTATATACATAATATAATATATTATATTTTATAAGCAAAAGTCTATATGTGGTAAAATGATTGACTTATACAACAAAACTTTACTATTAACCGGTAATTCATTTTTAAGCGGCACAGAATTCCGTATTTTTTAGCCATTTTTCTGATAACGTTGTCAATGTGAGATTTGAAAGTTGTCATCATTGATTACTCCAAGATATTTCAACTTGAAAGTTAACTTGTCATCAATGATTACTCCGAGATATTTCAACTTATTCATGCGATCAATCGTCTCACCATTAATTGCAATATTTACGTCTGGTCTGGAGTTTTTTTTTCCTGTATGGACTTCCTCACTGCGACCAGAATCGTAGATCTATTGTGAGATATGCCCGGGTGTCTGCTGTATCCCGCACTTATGTTGGTAGCAATACCGTTATTGAGAAGTGGCATGCTTATTATTATTTGTTCATCAGTGCTTGTGTGTAATGTGATACTCTTTCTTACACGCTTACTGTTCTACTATGCCGATACTCGTTCCTCTTGCCAAATATCACCAATTATAATTCCCTGGAGAAGTTTCGTCGTGCGTCCTTCTGGCCAGTTTTATTGATAAGAGGGACTTATTTTTTGTTAAGAGGAAGTCACGCAAGGTATTGTAGAATTCAGCGTAAAGGAAGGGTAACTGGTGGGAAGCCTGAGAATAAATCCATGCTTAAGTCCTTTTTTTGACATCGGATGGCCTGGTTCTACTAAGATTCGAACCCAAGACCATCCGCTTGACAAAGCGGACTCTGTAACCTTGCGGCTACGCAGCTCCCCTGGTCTGGAGTTGGCCGAAGAAATAATCAAATACACTAAGGTCGCTTTTCACGCGGTTTTTTACGCGGTTTTTTCACGCGGCTTTTTCACGCGGATTCCGGAATTTACACGGTTTTTTCACGCGGATTCCGGAATTTACGCGTTTTTTACGCAGATTCCAGAATTTACGCGGGTTTCGGAATCTACGCGGTATTTTTTTGCGTGGATTTCGGTTTCTTGCAGAATTAACAAGGGTTTTTCACGGGGATTCCGGAATTTACGCGTTTTTTTTACGCGGCACGTATCCCCCGCGTTAAAAGCGACTTTGGTGTATGTTGTTTTTCCTATGTCCAGTTTAAGTTTCTTAAAATTTAACCAATTCGCCAGATAACGTAAATCTTCGTTTAAAAGTGTTTCAACATCATCTGGATTTTAAGCCGCAATGAACAGAACAGTGTCGTCGGCAAATAAATTTACATCGCAAACCGTAAAACTCGCTTTGTGTCATTAATATAAATTATAAACAAAATGGGCCCTAAAACACTTCCTTGCGGTACACCCAGTGTATTAGTGAGTTCCAGCACACAAATAGCTTTCGAACCATTC
Source organism: Wyeomyia smithii (assembly GCF_029784165.1). Classification (NCBI taxonomy): domain Eukaryota; kingdom Metazoa; phylum Arthropoda; class Insecta; order Diptera; family Culicidae; genus Wyeomyia; species Wyeomyia smithii. The sequence continues at coordinate 160,954,799 of NC_073695.1, read as the reverse complement.
GTATGCTGTCCCTACGATACCAAAACGCTTCAATGTTTGCAACAATAAGAGCCTAGAAATTGTTTCAAAAGCGCGTTTCAGATCCAGAAACACCGTAAAATAGTTTCTTTAGCTTAGATTTTCTCTTTCCATTTTGCTAACACCAAATTCAATGCAGACTCGCAAGAGTGTCCCTCTAAATAACCTGATTGTTCTGGGATTAGCAAATCATTACTGTTCAAATAATGCATTAGCTGGCTGCAAAAATTTCTTATAGGGTAAGGAACGGCTTAAGCAGTGGCACCTATTTTAATCAGTCGTAGAAAACAGGCCTCAAACTCCAGAATTTTGATCAATATCGACAATTTCAATGATGGAAACGCGAACTTTGATTGTCAAGCTTTCTTACGAATATAAGAAATACCGGTAATCACAAAGGAATCAATTGAAACAAATCGACCTATATTGCAGCCATTCAGGAGCCACTTCGGGTGCTGCAAAAAAACGCCTCCAAAACAGATGGAAACTGCTTAAAATAGGTTCGGGGTGATTCGAATAGTGTCCTTCGATTGGTACCTGTAATTGATTATTGTTAAAGTTTGCTAACTTAGTTTCACAATCTGAAAAAGAGTTCTAACAAAAAAAAAAGATAGAGAACAAATTGATATACTTCTGTTTGAATTTCACCCAACACATTTCGAGGATTTCGTCTCAACACACAGGCGGTTCCTAAAGCTGCTTAGAATATGTTTCCTACCCTATATTGAAAAGCATATAGACTCGATATTCTTCAGATAGCCAAAGCATATGTGTTATGTTCTTCTGAACCAAGACACTAACTGGGAAATAGTGTTCCTCTGCCTCTAGTTACTGATATCGTGCGAGGTTTAGTTGCTGGATCTGAATCGGGGGTCCAAGTACAAAAGTGTTGAAATGTAGCCATTTGTGACAGAACGCATAAAAAACCTTGTATTTAAATTAGTATATGAATAAACGATTAAACATGCCCCCTCCCACCAACCAGTCGTTCACTTTTGAGTCACAAAACTAATCTCTCTAAAATTTATTATTTTATTACTAATTTAACTTCTCAAGAAAGAATTTTGGAAAAAGTTTTCAGATGGGGTGAAGTTGACACTGGTCAGTTTCATCCAATTCCACAATCATGAAGATTTTTTTCTCAAAGTATTGTCTGTTTCTTTCCAACAAAATGCGCCGAAATCGTCGCCATACAAATTGTTTGGCGACGGTTTCCTCAACGTATTCGGCGCGTTTTGTTTTAAAAGAAACAGACAATACTATATTAATTTTTAATTTTAATACCTCGTAATAATTTAGCTGCATATTGTTAGGCAACGGAAGACCTGATGACACGGAAAACAGCTGATTGGCTGCACAACAAAACATGATTCTTTGAATCAGCTTTCTAGCAAATTGTGTGTTTTTTCGAAGAAACAAATATTGTCCCTGAGGAAATGGTAACAGAATCATTCCATTAACGTTTTCGGCAAAAAAATGGACAAAAATTGCCGATTTTTCATGGGTTTACCTTTAATCGCCCTGACGAAACTACTCATGCATCATGAATCATAGTAACCCATGAGTTACAAAAAAATTGACAGTTTTTTCAGTCATACTCTAACAGTGATGGCGAAAATAGTAGGAGGGTGGTATTCAAGACACGACCGCATGACGTTGAACTACGGTATTTTTATATTCCATTAAAACAAATAGTAGAGGGAATTGCAACTCAAGTATTTGCTGCAATTTTATCTAACAGTGCATTTCTGAACGCTGAGACGATAAAACGTTATAAATAATAATATATACTAAAAGGATGGATCTCTCATATTTAATCGTTGTCATTTCATACATATTCGAATCAAACCTTTGTTCGTAGCTGCACTACCAAAACAATCATTTAATTTAGCGAATTGGGTAAAATTTTCCTATCTAAGCAAAAAGCAAACTCAACGAAACTATCTGAAATTGAAGACCAGAACGATTCAAGCGAAAATTTTAAATTTAAAAATTGATTGACATTAAATCGATAAAACTCATGCTAGATTAGCTCCAGCCCAGCATATAACTTCATGTATTTAAAAAAAGGTGGAAGAATTATGACAGCCTGTCTTATATCAATATATATTGCTTTGGAAATATACTCGATTAGGTAGGCTGACCAGATTTTCTCGGGATAAAAACGGGACGAATGGGTTGAAAAAACGGGACACATGATAAAATTGATTTTTGGAAAATTTTCCAACCAAAGCATACAAACAATTACTCATTGCTTTGATGAACTTGCCCGATCCTGAAGAGTGTGATTTTTCGCAATGAGTTCCTGAAACTTGTCACATGATGATCAAGATTTTGACTAACAATTATCATGGTATCAACTTTCAAGCGCGAATCATCAGTTCACGATAGGGGATGTCCTTCCCGTGGTGCGGTACTGTCAGGAAAAATCCTGGCTGCTTGGAAACTTATTTTCCTTTTAGGAAAATTTGATGCAAAGCTCTATTTAGGATTTTTTCAAGGAGTATCCGAAAACGGTACAAAATGGCAAAAAGAAGGGACAGTTAAAAATAGTCGAAAAAAACGGTACTGTCCCGTTCAACACGGTACGTCTGGTCAGCCTACGATTAGGGTTAATCAATTTAATAGTGTGAAGCGGTATATTTTTCCGTATATTTTTCGTATATTATTTTTGCTTTAAAAATGCACGAAGTCCGTTGGAAACTGGCTGAGTTTACAACATTTGAAAGTGGGCAATATTCGTGACGCTCTCGATGCTTTCGGTTTTACAATTTGTACCCAAGCATGGAAAAGTTCACTCACTAGCAAAATTTCATGCAAATGTGTTCTTTGATTCATCAGTTATCGTTCAACTATTTCCACTCGCGTACAAGTTTTCCATAGAAACGCTGCTGATTGTTTTTCGCTTCTAAGAGTTCCGAATGCCATAGAAGGAGACTGAATGATTCAAACACGATAGTATTTTTTGTATCCAAGTTCACTTGCATTCAACATTATCGCGAGAATCTTTGAAATATTATCACCAGTGATACAAAATTATGAATCCAAATGAACGTTAGATTGCGTTCAATTGTTTGCTTACCGGAGCAAGCAGGTATCATCAATGCTAACGGAAATGGTAGCATGGTGCATTAGCATGTGATATTCGAAATCACCAAGAATCATCGTGGTATATCACGGTGAAAGCACGACGTGGAGTAGCCGAATTCCGCCTACAAGCAACCAACATTTGAAAGAATCATTGCGATCGCTTGAGTGCAATCGTTTACGATTCTTTCGTGAAACACTCGCTATATGTTGCTCGCTTCGCCTAAAGCAGGCAATACTGAAACAAAGACAATAAAGAAAGCTACCATATATTTCTTTGCTATAAGTTGTCTCTTGCATGCGTGAGAATGTGTAACTTTTAATAGCGATGGTTTGCTAGGATTGAAAGCTTATAAAGAGCACGTTCGGAAATGATACCCGAATGATTGTTATGCGATACGATTTTTTCCATCATTGTTTGCACCCCTATATATGTTGCCGTAAGTCGTAATGCTACGTCGAAAATGCACTAATCGATGTGCTCAAGTTGACTCTGTTGAAAGAATATGAAAAGAAATCGTAAAATTAATTCATAAATGTTTAAAATTATTTGTATTTACAAGACTAATGAACTGTGCAGTAACAGTTGATGATTTCAGCCTTGTTGAATGTTTAACCCTTGAACGCACAATGTTGTTTTAGAATAACATTACTACTAACATTCCGAAATATATCTATTTATTTTTGCCTTTCTCCTAGAAAGGTATAGCAATCACTTGCAAAACCGAAAGTATAAAAGTGCTCCAAAGGGCCGAATGGCATATATCACTCGACTCAGCTCGACGAGCTGAGCATTTTCTGTATGTGTGTGTGTGTGTGTGTGTGTGTGTGTATGTGTGTGTGTGTGTGTGTGTGTGTGTGTGTGTGTGTGTGTATGTGCAGATTTTTATTCTCACTCACTTTTCTCAGAGATGGCTGGACCGATTTTCATGAAATTAATTGCAAATGAAAGGTCTTGTTGCCCCATAAGATCCTATTGAATTTTATTGTAATCGGATTTTTAGTTTAGAGGTTATGTTTGAAAATGTGAAAATCATGAAACATCAATATCTCAGAAACTACACAACCGATTTGAACAAAATTGGTCTCAAAAAAACGGGCTACCTAGAAAACCCTTAAGTTTTGAATTTCATAAAGATTGAACTTGTGGTTCAAAAGTTATGAAAAGATACGTGTTCTGAAGACTGTTTAATCTCACTCATGTTTCTCAGAAATGGCTGTACCGATTTTCATAAAGTTAGTGTCAAATAGAAGGTCTTATTGCCCCATAAGACCCTATTGATTTGTTTTGCAATCGGACTATTACTTTGCCTGTTATGTTTAAAAATGAGAAATCCAGCTATGCAAAGGAACACATTCCGAAGACTACTTGGACTCACTCACTTTTCTCAAAGATGGCCGACCCGATTTCCACAAAATTAGTGTCAAATGAAAGGTCTAGCTGCCTCAGAAGACCCTATTGAATTTTACTGTAATCGATCTGTAACTTCTTTTGTAATGTGCCGACTTGTGAAAAACACGAAACTTCATTATCTCAGAAACTACACAACCGATTTGATTATTATTATTATCAGATGAGCGGGCTAGTTAACTGATGAATTATGATTGAACACGTGGTTTCAAACTTTGGCTGCCCTACACGTTCCCATTTCATTTGATTATAATCGAACTTAAGCAACCGTTATGTATTAAATTGTTAATAAAACAACGAAAGTCAATTATCTCAAAGATTACATGACTTATTTGAACATAACTAGTGTCATACGAACGAGTCATCTCTCAAACTTACAAATAACAAACTTCATAACAATTTGATATGTGGCTCAAACGTTATGGAAAGAAGAGAAATTCAAAGACTATTTAGAACTATACCTGCTTTGATCCATATATGTGGCCTCAACATAATTTAAATGTGATGTCGTACTATTTGAACGTTCCAAGTTCATTGATTCCTTGCGGTTTGTTTGAAGTTTGCAAATGCACGACGAATCGGCCATAGGATATGATCAAAGTCAAATAACAAATCGTTTGAAATGATTGGTTTTATCGAAATGACAACATCCTCGTCTTTTGGCTTCTGAACATCGCCTTAATTCTGAATATATTCATATTGAGTGGTATTCTGTCATTATCAGCAGACTTTCTGGCATCAATCTGACATCAGAAATACCCATATTGGGAGGTATTTTTGGTTGTAGGCCAGAAACTAAAAGTTGTCGTCTTTAAATTCAAAATAGTGTCCAGGGTCAATGTTTGGTTTCTATGCATCATCACGTTTGCGGAAATATTCATATTGAGTATTATTCGGTCATTTCCGACTGTTGCCTATAAGTTGCCATCTAGCAATTCAAAATGGTGCCTGAGGTCAATTGTTAGCTCCTTGCATCATTCTGGTTCCAGAGATACTCATATTGGATAGTATTTGTTTATTTTAGGCTGTTTTTCACAAACCGGTAGTCACCATCTTGGATTTCAAAATGGTATTTAGGATACTGGTTAAAGAAAAACTCATATTGGGTGATATTTGGTCACTTTGGACTGTTTTTCAGAATCCGAAAGTCGTCATTTTGGACTTAAAATTGCCTGTGAAATCAATTTCTGTCATCTAAGCGTAATTCTGGTTCCGAAAACATTCATATTGAATGGTATTTGGTCATTTCCGGCTGTTTGCCAGACACCGGAAGTCACCATCCTAAAATTCAAGATTGTGTTTGTGATCAATTTTTAGCTTCTGTGCATCTTCCTGGTTCCAGAATTAATAATATTTAATGGGAATCGTCCAGTTCAGGCTGTTTTCCAGAAATCGGAAGTTGCCATCTTACAATTCAAAATGTTGTCTGAAGTCGATTTGTGGCTCCAGTGCATCATTACGGTTCTGGAAATACCCATATTAGGTGGTATTTGGTCATTTGCCGCTGTTTTTCCGACACCGGAAGTCGCCATTTTGGATTTCATAATGGCATTTGGAGACAATTTCTGGATTTTGAACGGCATACTGGTTAAAGAAAAACTCATATTGGGTGGTATTTGGTCATTTTCTGCTGTTTTCAGAAACCGGAAGTCGCCATCTTAGAATTTAAAATGCTATCTGTGGTCGGTTTTAGCTCCTGTGTATTATTCTAGATCCGGATATTATTATATTGGGTGGAAATCGGCCATTTTCGGCTGTTTTCCAGAAACCGGAAGTTGCCATCTTACAATCCAAAATGTTGTCTGAGGTCGATTATGGAACATATTTGTTACCACTAAAAACATTCACCTGCCAATATGGTTCCATTTAAAAGAGCGGGGGCCTAGTGTGGTTGGTAACGCTCGACGCCTGGGTTCGAATCCCACCGCCGACATAGGTGTCGATGGTTGTGAGGTGGCGTGATCCACTCACAACCAACCCAACTGGTCTAGATTCAATCCTAGCCGACACCGGGAGATTTTCTGAGGCGAAAAATCTCTGGGATCACACCTTCCATCGCATTAGGAAGTAAAGCCGTTGGCGCCGGTCCGTTAATAAACGGGTCGTGAGTTAGGGTCCTGGGTGTGGAGTCGTCTCCCTGGGCGTCGGTGATTGGCCACAACAGTGGCGGAACTAGACCGACGGTAAATAAGCGAAAGTAAAAAAAAAAAATAAATGGTTCCATTTAGTTGATTAGTTCGCGAGATGTGCAAAAATTTGTAAAAAAACATGTACTGCCAGAAGAAGGAGGGGCGTGAAACCATTATGGACATATTTGTTACCTCTAAAAACATTCACATACCAAATTTGGTTGTATTATCTTGATTGGTTCTTGAGCTGTGCGAAATTTGTGTTTCATTTTCATGGGATCCCTCCCTTATAGAAGAGGGAGTCGGGTTTCAAACCATTATGTACATATTTGTTACCACTAAAAACATTTACCTGCCAAATTTTGTTTCATTTGATTGATTAGTTCTCGAGATGTGCACAAATTTGTGCTTCATCCAACTATTATGCACATATTAGTTACCCCTTAAAACATCCACATGCCAAATTCGGTTTCATTTGCTTGAGTTGTGCAGAAATTTATGTTTCATTTGTATGGGACCCCTTCCTTCCAGAAGAGGGAGGGGTATCAAACTATCATAGGAACCTTTATCGGCACCAAAAACCCCTACATACAAATTTTCACGTCGATCGGTTCGGTAGTTTTCGGGCCTATATGGATCAGACAGACAGACAGACTTGACTGCATTTTTATATGTTAAGATTACAACATCAATATTTTAGAACCTTAAGAGTGAATATACATTTATTGGATTGAAGCGTTCATGTAAATCTATTTTTACAAATAAAAAATTGAATGAGAAAGGCTGGGTCTGACCGCTTGGTGGATTAATTTAGGTTTTTTTAGAGATATTATTGATTAGAACAGTTCCTAAGACTCTAACGAACAAAACTTAATAGCTGGAAGTACTGTATTTGAATGTTTTGTTTTTATTTTTGCTGTCAAAATATTGGAAACGAAAAAAAGAGGATGGACGAGCTTGCTCACAGTTTGTCAGTATATAGGCAAAATTTGAGCGTGAATGCGCATTATTTTATCGTCAACTGTGTACCTGCCAACAAATGTATCATTTAGATGGCACCGGAGACAAGCGACAAAGGAGCGAGGAAATTTGTCACAACAGGTCAAACCTCTTTACGGACTAATTTCATTTTTGTCATAATTGACTTACATTTTAAGTTTAGTAGAGCGGGCAATGTATGTAGTTTCGCGGGAATGCGAAGATGAACGGGAATAGAAGGTGTGACTAGACTTAGAAAAAATTTCCCTCGTCCAGACGGGACCAGACTCTCCAGAGACTACTCTCTCAGTTACAGAAATAAACTCCCACAGGGCAGTGTGTGCAGTTTCATCGCGGCGTGATGAGATGCGGGAACACAATAGTAGAGGGTGATTCGACATTGGTCTTAGGAAGAGTTAACCTTACCCAGTAGTTTAATTGGCCAAAACACCTTGCCGGAGACAACGGAGATTGCGGGTCCCGTCTGGACGAGGGAAATTTTTTCTAAGTCTAGTCACACCTTCTATTCCCGTTCATCTTCGCATTCCCGCGAAACTACATACATGGCCCGCTTTACTAAAGGTCAAACCTCGTTGTTAACAGAATCATTTACGGATGCTTCCCGTTTGGCGCATTACAACAAACGTTCTACTATTACTTCCTGTAAAGTTCAGACCGCCGCACTGTGGGGCAGAACCCAGAAAAGTCGCGACAAAACTAAAAAAAATGAAATTCAGTTTTTATGCCTCATTTTATTTTCTACTTGCAGTAGACATGTTATCGACTAGAAATCATGATAATTCACATTGAAAAATAATTTAGAAAATGTGCAAATGTAAAAGTGAGGATTTACAAGGCTTGTAAAATGGAAGAAAAAATTTTCTCAGATATTTTCCAGTAGGGCATGCAAATACTTAGAAATTAATTAGCAAACTCATATGATCCTCATAAAACAAAGTATAAACTAAAAGGTAATGCGATATTAAGACAGTTTTGTTGAAAATAGGTTCGTAGGAGGCATAGTATGTAGAACAAGTTTTTTTGTAATTTTTCCTCATTTTCGGCAATGTGAAAAACATAAAGTTCTACCAAAAACATCATATCAAGAAGACTGGGAACTCTGCCTGAGATTGAGCGACAGTTTTGGCAGTGCAGTCTGTTGAGTAAAAGTGAAACTGACGCATGCTAGTGTGTGTACTGCCGATGCGAGCGCAAGCCGAACGCACAGACTGGACCACCACATACGCACACTCTGTCTTCGCAGCGATGTAATTACCAGCACTTTCATAGCAAACTTCCACCTTTAATAGAAGGAGTGCGCTGTTTGATTTGACGCTTGTCATTTATCTGGGATCGATCCAGAGATGCCAGTCTTCTTGATATGATGTTTTTGGTTCTACGTTGTTCTGCTATGACACTATTATTGCACTAAAATACAAGGTATTGGCTAGTACTAAACCAAAAATCAGCTGCTACTAGTTGCGACTTACCGAGTAATTCGAGTTTTCGCAACGATTGTTTTCATGTCAATTCAGGTAAAAAATCGTCATTCAGCAGTGTCCGTATCGATGTTTTTCCTACAATAGGCTTCGCTGAATGCCGGTGTATGCAACACGACCATGATTATGTTCGGGGGTCTTTCGAAACTGATGTCCAGTAGTATTAAGACCCCTGGGAAATGATTATTAGTACTAGGAAACAGTTTGTTATTGGGTGAACAGTGTTTTAAACAAAAGTAAGCGTTTAGTATTCATGTTAAATGGTATAAAATTAAACAAGTGGAACTCTTAGAAAGGAAACATGACCAACTAATCTTTAATTGAACAATGTTCCTATTTGAAACATTATATCACAAACAAAAACATTAAAATTATATTTTATATTCTTTATCAAATATGATGACACATCATAGGTTGACAAAAAACTATACAAAGGCAACTACGAACCTTTAATAATTAATTTCATGATGACTCGAAAGTTCGAATATATCTGAAATTGAAATATATGTACTTAAGTACCAGTTATAATTCATTACTGAAATTTTGGGTTTATGAATAATGAAAATAATTTTATCTCGTTAACGGTCAGCCCTACAGTTGTAATATGTTCGACAACTTTATGTCAATTGATGATATGAACAACTTTCCCGAAGAAACAAAATGGCTAGCACCATTTATTCAAAAGATATATGTCAGCGCAGTCTGTAGAAAAAAAATTAAAGCTGCCTGGATACATTTTTCAAGAAGATGTTTTTATGGTGAACAACATTGCCAAAGATATGAACACTGTGAAAACAACTGCTAAGGAGTTATGAGGTTTTGTCGCGCCAACGGACCAATTTGCCCCACTGTGCGCCGTTCGTTTGCGTACGTTTGGATTAAGGCGAAGGTGAAGCAGGCGGTCGCCTGCTCGTCAATCATTGGGGAGCGCCAATTGTGGGAGTGAAGAGATTGAAAAAAACCTAAATTAATCCACCTAGCGTTCAGACTCAGCCTTTCTCATTCAAACTTATTATTTGTAAAAATAGATTTACATGAATGCTTAAATCCATTAAAGGTATATTCACTCTTTGGGTTCTAAAATATTGATGTTGTAATTGAAGTATTAAATATGAAATTTGACGTAATGTTAGTGCTTAAGAAATAGCGAAATAAGAGAAATGACTTTTAATATCGATACCGGGAACGTTCAAATAGTACGATACAGGTCGGACTCGATTATCCGAAAACTCGATTATCCGGAATTCGATTATCCGGAATTTTAGACTCGATTATCCGGAATTTTATTTTTTTGGTGTCCGTTTTCAATTTTTATTCCAAAATTTTGCCTTTACAATCCCTTCTGGCATATTTGTTACCATTTAAGTCACTTTCAGCATGTTTGGGACAAGTTCGAATTGAGTGAAAATAATCAATGTCCAATTCATTTTTTACCCCCTTTCGCATCAGAAGTAACTTCTGGTTACGCCACTGCATCTTACAAGTAAAATAAAGAAAATTAATATTTATTTTATGTTCGTTAATCGCAAAATTTCAGTATTTTTTGTGTGATTCGATTATCCGGAAAACTCGATTATCCGAAACGTAAGCTGATCATCCAAAACAACACCGAGGTCAGTAACAGCAGTATGACGTTGCAAGGGCTGATCATATATGTAGTAGTCATGCATCACTGTATGTTTTTTCCTAGAGAAGCTGATGACTGTACATTTTGGAATGCTAATGGCCATGTTGTTGCAACCACACCACTCTGCAAATAGGGTAACTAGTTGTTGTAGTCTCAGGCAGTAATTGTAGTTACGAATAATCATGTAGATTTTCGCATCATCTGCATAAAATAATCTTGTTCCGGTCGGTAATAGAAGAGATAAGTCATTTACAAATAGTGAAAACAGCAGAGGTCCTAAAACGCTACCCTGTGGTACTCCTGAATCATTCTGGAACCAAACAGATGTTGACGATCCTAATTTTACTGCCATTCTGCGATGTTGTAGATATGAGCCGTAGCGGAACAGAGTGGTCTAAAGACCATTTTTTTCAAAAATGAGTTTTTTACATAAACCGCTTCTACTCAAGAAGCTGAAGTTAGGAGACTAGAAAAATTTCAAAAAACCGAACTTTATAGTTGATTTATACCATGTTGAAATTTCGTCCGAAACAGAATGGCCATTCTGTTTCGGAACAGAGTGGTCTATGTACATAAATCGAGGTAATACCGTCATGTAATCTGTGACATGTAACATGTTACATGTGATATGTAACTTGTCATTTGTCCTGTAACATGTGACACGTGATTTGTAACATGTTACACGCAATGTAACACGAAACATGTAACATGTCAAATATCATGTAATATGTAACATGTTGTGTTACATGTAATGTTACACGTCACATGTTGCATGTGGCGTGCCATGTACATAATATAATATGTGACACTAGCCATTTTATACGAGTTAACGTCATTTTTATTTATGTTTATGTACATGGACCACTCTGTTCCGAAACGATACGAGGATTCCAGTAAAATATATATGAAGTCAGAGTGGTCTATGTACATAGGTGAGATAAAATCACCGATTTCGCAGTTTTATGTATCCCAATGTTGATTTGATTTTATGTATCCCAATGTTAAACCACTTCATTACCTTTATACTAGAATATTTTGTTTGAAAGAATCCGTTGAACAGAATTTTATTCAGAGATTTTTCGAAAATTGCTTCTCCTGAACAATTTGCTCGATGGCACATAGACCACTCTGTTCCGCAACGGCTCATATGAGGAAAGCCATGCTACCAAATTTGCCAATACACCCAACTTATCGAGTTAAGCTAGCAGAATTTCATGGTCGACACGGCCAAAAGCAGCCTTCAGATCAGTATAAATGGCATCAACTTGATCACGTTGATCCATTGTTCGCAGGCATAGTGAGGTGAATTCCAGCAAATTTGTAGAAACTGATCTACCGGGGAAGAATCCATGTTGTGAGGTTGAAATATATTTTTTTACGCAAAAGAAAAGGTGTTTGTACACAATAGCTTCCAGTACTTTCGAGCAGGCACACAAAGAAGTTATTCCACGATAGTTTTCTACTTTACGCTTATTGCCTTTTTTGAAAACAGGGAACATGAAGGATGATTTCCAACTTCGAGGAAATTACTGACATCGCATAGAGAGATTAAATAACGAATTAATGGACGATTTCAAAGACTCGCAACATTTTTCCAGTAAGACTGTTGGGATACCGTCTGGCCCAGCGCTGTACGATTGTTTCATTTTACATATAGCTTCGGTAACTTCAATTTCAGTGATTGTGAATGTTGGAGCTGTAAACACATCGCGAGAAACGAATCGTAATGCCTCTGAAATATTATCAGTACTAGCACACTCAAGGTTAAAAACGCTCGAAATATGTTTAGCAAATAAATCGCATTTAGAGCTCAGAGTTGTCGCCTCCTCGCCAAGCAAATACACGCTCGAGGTAAGCCATCTTCCTTGCGTTTCTTGTTTACAAACTTTCAAAAGTTTTTCGGCTTAAGACGCAAGCTGCGCTCTGTTTTCCTCACGTAATTCAGGTAGAGTCTTTTGTTGGGGATTTTGTAATTTCGACTGGCTGTAGTAAAACGTTTTTCGGTTGAAGGTATGGGGCCGTTCAATAATTACGTAAGCAAATAGGGGGGAGGGGGTGTGTGCAATTTTCTTACGCTATCTTACAGGGGAGGGAGGGGGGTGAATTGATTATCTTACGTAAGAAAAACATTGTTGATGGAACTATTCAAAAAACCATGTTGATGAAAGTATGGATGGTAAAATTCATAAAAAGAAAATTACGGAAGGAATATTAACTCGAATTAAGAACAAAAGAGAAAACGAAGTATTGTGCTTGCTTCAGAATGATAAAACTATAATAAAAATCTATATATAGTATATATAGTAAGATCTTACTAGGGGGGAGGGGGGGTATCAAAAAATCCTACGATGACTTACAAGGGGGGGAGGGGCGGTATAAAAAGTGGAAAAATATGCTTACGGTATTATTGAACGGCCCCTATTACGTGTTTTCTGAATTGAGTCGATTTTCGTGTTCGGTTTAGACGAAGGTGTTCACTATTTCCCCATGTTGGTTTACGGTGCGGACGAACTAGGGGAATGTGTCACTGGCGAAACCGAAACTATAAAAGTGCTTCAAAGGGCCGAATGGCATATATCACTCGACTCAGTTCGACGAGCTGAGCATTTTCTGTATGTGTGTGTGTCTGCACATACATTTTTATTCTCACTCACTTTTATCAGAGATGGCTGGATCGATTTTCATTAAAATAATAGCAAATGAAAGGTCTAGTTGCCCCATAAAACCCTATTAAATTTCATTGTAATCGGATTTTTAGTTTAAAGGTTATGTATCAGAATGTAAAAATCACGAAACATAATTATCTCAAAAACTACACAACCGTTTTGAACAAATTTGGTTTCAAATGAACGGGCTATCTGAAATATTCGTAACTTTTAACTTTTATAAAGATTGAACTTGTGGCTCAAAAGTTATGAAAAGAAACGTGTTCTGAAGACTGTTTAATCTTACCCATGTTTCTCAGAGATGGCTGAACCGATTTTCATAAAATCAGTGTCAAATGGAAGGTCTAGTTGCCACATAAGACCCTATTGATTTGTTTTGCAATCGGACTATTACTTTACCTGTTATGTTTAAAATCGTGAAATCCAGCTATGAAAAGGAACATATTCCGAAAACTACCTAAACTCACTCACTTTTCTCAGAGATGGCTGACCCGTTTTCCACAAAATTAGTGTAAAATGAAAAGTCTAGTGCCTCATAACACTCTATTGAATTTAACTGTAATCGGACTGTAACTCCGCCTGAAATGTATCGATATGTGAAAATCCCGAAACTTCATTATCTCAAAAACTATACAACCGATTTGAACAATATTGATATCAGATGAACGGGCTAGTTAAGGGTCAACTGATGAATTATGATTGAACACGTGGTTTCTAAGTTTGTCTGCCCTATACGTTCCCATTTTTTTTTATTATAATCGAACTTTAGCAACCGTTATGAAGTGAATTTTTAAAGGAACAACGAAAGTCTATTATTTCAAAGATTACAAGACTTATTTGAACATAACTAGTGTCATATGAACGATTCATCTCTCAAACTTACAAACAACAAACTTCATAACAATTTGATAGGTGGCTCAAAAGTTATGGAAAGAAAAGAAATTCAAAGATTATTAAAAACTATACCTGCTTTGATTAATAATTAATTCCACCAAATAAAACCTAAATTAATCCACCTAGCGGTCAAACTCAGCCTTTCTCATTCAAACTTTTATTTGTAAAAATAGATTTACATGAACGCTTCAATCCAATAAATGTATATTCACTCTTTGGGTTCTAAAATATTGATGTAGTAATCTATACATATAAAAATGCAGTCCGGTTCGTCTGTCTGTTTGATCCATATAGGCTCGAAAACTACTTCTATGTAGGGGTTTTTGGTCCCGATAAAGGTTCCTATGATAGTTTGAGACCCCTCCCTCTTCTGGAAAGGTGGGGTCCAATACAAATGAAACATACATTTCTGCACAACTCAAGAACAAACCAAGCAAATGATACCGAATTTGGCATGTGGATGTTTTAAAGGGTAATAAATATGTCCATAATGGTTCGACGCCCCTCCCTCTTATGGAAGCACATGTTTCTGCACAAATTTCTGCACATCTCGTGAACTAATCAACTAAATGGAACCATATTTGGCAGGTAAATGTTTTTAGTGGTAACAAATATGTTTCATAATCAACCTAAGGCAACATTTTGGATTGTAAGATAGCAACTTCCGGTTTCTGGAAAACAGCCAAAAATGGGCGATTTCCACCCAATATAATAATATCCGGATTAAGAAAGATACACTGGAGCCACAAATCGACTTCAGACACCACTATGAATTGTAGGATGGCAACTTGTGGTTTCTGGAAAACAGCCAGAAATGGCCGAATTCCGTCTAACATGAGTATCTCTTTCTTAAACCAGAATGACGCTCAGAGGCCAGAAATTATCTTAAATACCATTTCGAAATCCAAATGACCGAGTACCACCCAATATGAGTCTATTCAGAATTAGGGCGATGTACAGAAGCCAAAAGTCGAGGATGTTGTCATTTCGATAAAACCAATCATTTCAAACGATTTGTCTTTTGACTTTGATCATATCCTATGGCCGATTCGTCGTACACTAATTATGTGGAAATCGGGTCGGCCATCTTTGAGAAAAGTGAGTGAGTCCAAGTAGTCTTCGGAATATGTTTCTTTTCATAGCTGGATTTTACATTTTTAAACATAACAGGCAAAGTAATAGTCCGACTGCAAAACAAATCTTATGGGGCAATTAGACCTTCCATTTGACACTTATTTTATGAAAATCGGTACAGCCATCTCTGAGAAACATGAGTGAGATTAAACAGTCTTCAGAACACGTTTCTTTTCATAACTTTTGAACCACAAGTTCAATCTTTATGAAAATCAAAACTTAAGGGTTTTCTTGGTAGCCCGTTCTTTCGAGACCAATTTTGTTCAAATCGGTTGTGTTGTTTCTGAGATATTGATGTTTCATGATTTTCACGTTTTTAAACATTACCTCTAAACTAAAAATCCGATTACAATAATATTCAATAGGGTCTTATGAGGCAACAAGACCTTTCATTTGCAATTAATTTCATGAAAATCGTTTCAGCCATCTCTGAGAAAAGTGAGTGAGAATAAAAATCTGCACATACACACACACACACACACACACACACACATACACACTCACACACACACATACAGAAAATGCTCAGCTCGTCGAGCTGAGTCGAGTGATATATGCCATTCGGACCTTTGGAGCACTTGTATACTTTCGGTTTTGCAAGTGATTGCTATACCTTTCTAGGAGAAAGGCAAAAATAGAACTACTCCAACGCAACACGGTTTTTTTAAAGGGCGCTCAACAACAACTAACTTACTCGAGTTTATTAACTTCTCTTTGAACGCAATGGATAAAGGAAATTATGTTGAAACCTTACATACTAATTTTAATAAAGCTGTCGATCGCATTGATATACCCCTGCTTCACTTCAAGTTACGAAAAATTGGAATTCATCCACAATTACTCAAATGGATTGAATCGTATTTGACAGATCGTCAACAAACAGTCAAATTTAAGGGCATACTATCGAAACCTATTCAGGTAACCTCAGGAGTTCCTCAAGGCGACGACATTTCCTTTATTCTAAAACATGTAAAAACTCTTATTTATGCCGACGACATAAAACTTTTTATTGAAACTAAAAACGCTGATGATGTAAACATTTTTCGTAACGAGATAAAATATTTTGATATTTGGGGTAAAAAAACCCTTCTTCACCTAAATGTAAAAAAATGTAGTTCGATGGCTTTTGGCAGAAAAAGAAACATACTAAGCATTATTATTTCCTTAGGAGATCAGGTAGTAGAGAAAAGTGAACGAGTTAGGGACTTAGGAGTCATACTCGTCTCAAAATTAACATTCACTGATCATTACATTACAATTATCAAAAAGGCTAGTAACATACTCAGTTTTATTAAACGTTTCTGCTATAATTTCCAAGATCCATACACAATAAAAACACTTTATAATTCCTATGTCAGGTCACTTTTAGAATACTGTAGCATTGTATGGTCTCCGTTTTCTGCAATACATGTAGAATCAGTACAAAAACAATTCTTGTTATATGCACTTCGTAATCTACGATGGACGTCATTTCCCCTACCATCATATGACGAACGCTGCAGACTTATTGACACCCAATCCGTCGTTAATTCGCAATGATGTCATTTGTTAACGATATCGTATCTCAACGTGTTGATTCACCCGAAATATTATAAAAACTCAATTTTTATGTACCTTCTAGAAATTTACGAACTCGGACTTTGTTTTCTTTAAATCATCAACGAAACAATTATGCTAAATACGGGCCTATTAATCAAATGATGTTAGTGTATAACCAACACTGTTAAGCAATTGACTTTTCTATGTCGAGAACTAAATTAAAACAATATTTCAATTCAACGCGCAATCGATAAAGTCGCAGTGTTGTTTTGAAAAAACATGGTCATATTTCCACATTGCAAAGTAAATCTTTCAATTTTTTCATGCATATTGGTTAGTTTTAGAGCAGTAAACCTGTTGAACAAAGATTTTATGCTTTTAGATGATTTTTTAACGTCGTGCGCATTTAGGGATTAAAAAAAATGTTTATCGTTGTCCTTCGATTTTTAAATGAAGAATAAAAAACTGCTCGAAATGCCTTGAATGACGCTTCTCCCATATACCGTACATGGGAGTAATGTCATTTAAAACATTTCGGGCATTCAGTTTTTTATTCTTCATTTAAAAATCGAAGGAAAGCGACCAACAAACAGCTTTTTCCGGATTCTGGAAACATTACCCGGTCCAGACAGCTCCGTTCTGGTCCGGTTCGGAATTAAATCGGACATTGAAGCCGGAAAAACTTCGGGCCGGACTCTCGGGAATCCAGGTCCGATATCAAACATAACTATTGATATAAAGTCAGGTTTTTTACGCGGGTATCATTTTAACGCGGATTTTTTACGAGGTTTTTTCTACGCGGATTTTCGAATTAACGTGGTTTTTAACACGGATTTTTGAATCGCCGCGTTTTTCTACGCGGATTTTCGAATTAACGCAGTTGTTCTACGTGATACCGATAATTCATAAGAAAAAATCCCGGGCTTTCGAGTTAATGCGGGTTGGGAACCAAAAACTTCTGAATATTTATTGAGTTAAAGACTTAGTCAAAACAAAAACCTCCGCCCTCCAAAAGATCCGAAATAACCATCAAAGAGGACAGTTTAATGACTGGTCGTGCAGGTTTTTTTCTAGAACCCTTATTGGTGGTTTACTTTACGTGGATTTTTAAATTACGCCAAATTTTGAATTAACACGGGTTTTTACGCGAATTTTCGAATTAACATGATTTTTTTAAACGTTTTTTCAAGAGGTACGTATCCCCGCGTTAAAAAAACCTGACTGTAAACGAAAAACATGATGGGGCGCCAAAATAAGTTTTCTCCTGCAGCTCAAATCAGTCTTGGTCGCCCCTGCGTAGGAATCGACTACATCAATAGAGTGGCACACACATTTTCGCTAAGAATAAGATGGTATAGTGTAGAATCGAACGTGCTATGAGCATGTAATATTACTTTTACTAAACCGATCCTGAACACAAATTTTTAATCGATAGATGAAAATTACCTAAAGATCAATTGGAAGAGCAGCGGCTAACCAATCACGAGCTCACTTTCTACTCTGAACCGGATAGAGCTATAATAAACGCAACAATATAACAAGTATCGTGTCGTGGTGCGCGGCTTGAAGGAAGAAAATGTTCCCGTTCTCGTGTCGGATATAAGAGTCGAACAATAACCGTCTTCTTCAAGACGTTACATCCTTGTTAATGAAGTGTTGTGAATTTTCTAAAACGGACTCAGCACCGTGAATAGAACGTGCCGAACTTTTCAGTTTGAAATCGGATTTGTTTCGTATATACCGCTTGTAATGCACAGTATCAAAAAATCGTAATAAACATCACACTGCTGTGAATTTGCAGCCGCATCAAACCACAGTTGCAGCTTAGTAATAACCTGGGAGGGAGAAACGAATACTGCACTCAAAACAGACCATTTGATTCGACCCAATGGTCTAAAGTATCATTTTTTACATCAATTTCCGGATACAGGATAGCATTGCAATCGGTCTATAAGAGTTGTGATCAGAAGCTGGTTTACCTGGTTTTTGGATGGCGATCACCTTCACTTGCCTCCAATCCTGCGGTACAATGTTTTGCTCCAGGAACTTATTGAACAAGTTCAACAAGCGCCGCTTGGCATTGCCGGGTAGATTCTTCAACAAGTTGAATTTGATTCTATCTAACCCAGGCGCGTTATTGTTACAGGACAGGAGGGCAACTGAAAATTCTGCCATCGTAAAAGGTGATTCTATCGCGTCGTGACCCGGAGACGTATCGCGAACAAAGTTTTGCGCAGGAACAGAGTCCGGACATACTTTCCTGGCAAAATTAAATATCCACCGACTTGAAGACTCCTCGCTTTCGTTGACCGCTACGCGATTCCGCATTCTTCGGGCTGTGTTCCAAAGAGTGCTCATCGATGTCTCCCTCGACGTCTCGTTCACGAACCGACGCCAATATCCGCGTTTCTTTGCTTTAGCCAGGCTTTTAGGCTTGTTATTAAGCTCCGAATACCGTATATAGACGCCGGGTATACCTCCCTTCTGGAAGGCCAAAAACGCGTCGGATCTTCGCGTGTAGACATCGGAGCACTCTTTGTCCCACCACGGAGTTGGAGGCCGCTCTTTGATCGTTACGCCGGGATATTTCTTCGTTTAGGCTTGCAACGCGGCGTCGAGGATTAAGCCCGCGAGGAGGTTGTATTCTTCAAGTGGTGGATGATGTTGAATCGACTCGACCGCTTTTGAAATCATTTCCTCGTATAACTTCCAATCGACATTCCGTGTGAGGTCATACGGAATGTCAATTGGTCGCATGCGGGTTGACCCGTTAGTAATTGAAATAAGAATAGGCAAATGGTCGCTACCGTGGGGATCGAGGATTACCTTCCATGTGCAATCCAACCGTAGCGACGTCGAACATAAGGATAGATCCAAAGCGCTTGGGCGCGCTGGAGGTTTCGGGATACGTGTCATTTCGCCGTTGTTCAAAATAGTCATGTCGAAGTCATCGCAAAGGTTATAGATTAAGGAGGAGTGGTTATCATTGTAGGGGGAACCCCAAGCCACACCATGAGAGTTGAAGTCTCCCAAAATCAAACGTAGCGAGGGAAGAAGTTCTAAAGAGCAACCGTTGCCCAACCTGTGCTCTGGGAGGAATATATATTGAGGCAATACAAAGCTCTTCACCTTGTATTGTCATTTGACATGCGACAACTTCGATGCCTGGAATCGAGGGGAGGTTAATACGATAGAAAGAATAGCACTTTTTATTCCCTAGAAGTTCCATATGGGGTGTCTCGATCAAGGCGAATAATATTAAAATCATGGAAGTTGAGATCAATATTTGAAGTAAGCCAAGTTTCACAGAGGGAAAATGCATCGCATTTGTTTCTATTTATGAAAACTTTAAATGAATCCATTTTTGGTAAAATACTTCTACAATTCCACTGTAAGACAGAGATAGAATCCTTCGTATACGCAGATGAATTATGCATCGAAGGATACAATCGCTGCAAGGAGGGGCCATTGGGCAGTCAACTGCTTCAAAAATGATCTAACTTTTGGAAGGAATGCTGTAAGAAAAACTTTAATTGGATCGGGTATATTGAAATTTTCAAAGATCCAGAGTACAATGTCAGAGAATTTCACAAATCCAGAGTATGTTTCATCAACTGGGTGTGCAAAAGGAACAACTGGGGTTTTAGATGTTCCTGGCAGTGCTGGGAACTCCTTCTGGGACTTTAAATTTGCAAGCCCAGGAGGAGATTGCTTCGGTTTTTCCGCAGCACTGTTTGGTTTGTTTGTAACTTTCATTTCACTTTGGGAAATCTTAGGACCTTTTCGGGGAAGTTTAGGAGAGGAAATATTTTTCCTCTTTCTAGACGCCCCAGGATTGACATAAGATGTTCCCGCTGGTGAATCGTCAGAATCGGTTTCATCAGAGGACAACAGATCAAAGGGGTTCGATGTTATGGTAGAAGTGGTCACGGTCTTCTTCAGCATCTCAGCGTAAGATCGCTTCGAACGCTCCTTAAGTGACCGCTTGATTTTATCTCTGCGCTGCATGTACACCGGGCATGTGGAGAGCTCATGCTGATTTTCCCCGCAGTGAATACATTTTTCAGCATTTACACTGCAAGAATCGTCCGCATGAGTTTCTCCACACTTGCTACATCGTGCCTTATTGCAGCAGTAGGCGGCTGTGTTGCCTAGCTGCTTGCAATTGGTGCAATTCATAACACGGGGTACATACAATCGCACAGGCAGACGAACCCGATCGATCGAGACGTGGCTAGGGAGAGCAGATCCGGCAAACGTAACACGAAACGAGTCTGACGGAGAGCACACTTTTGTGCCGTTGACAAGAGACACAGACCGCAATTGCTTGCAATCTATGATCTTTACTTTTACGTCGTGACACTAAGCATTTTTGAAGCAGCCAAAACCGCTTGCCAAGATACACTCGACCGACAGACTCGAATCGGTTATGACACCGTCGATCTTCACGTCTCGTGCGGGTATATAAACGCGATACTCGCGTATGAAAAGCTCGGAGCGAGCAATAGCGTTAGCCTGTTCCAGGTCGCTGACCACGACACGGAGCTTGTTGGGTCTGACCTTGGAGATTTCGGTCACAGCCTTGTACCCCTTTGTCAGGTCTTTCGAAATCTGCAGGATGTTTAACGGTTTCGATTTCGGTCCTGCTTTTGGCCGAAAGAAAACAGTAAAGCTGCCCTGAGATCCGTCCGGGTAAAGCCTGGGGCGAGAGGGGACTGGAGAATTAACAGAGGATGGGTTGGCAGGAGGGACAGGGTCGGAGGGGTTCGTGGATGGTGGCACGGGAGGCGAGGGATCTACATCCATCGCGCTAAATCAAGCGCATTAGCGCCGACAGAACACGTACCTCTTTACTTCTCATTTCAGCAGGGTTGGTTGTCCGAACGGTCGAAGCTGCAGCCGTTACAGCCAGCAGCACCAATACAGCAGCTCCAAACAGCCACCAGCAGCGAGCCGGGTGTGCGATCACTCAGCACAGCGACACAACTCGCTGTCAACTGTTGGCTTCTTCTTTTTCCTCCTTTTTGTTGATATTCTCATCCACTGCTGTAGCACAAATCACTTAGCAGCCAAATCGGCTTACGCACCAGCAAACAGCACAAAGGCGGGCGACCTTGAACCTTCACTCGACCAGGCAAACAATGCCAACACTTGCTCACGCGTCTTTTGTTTTATATTCTATCGGAGCGATCACCAAACACGTCCGATACTGATGCGTGTTCGGCACAGAATGACTTAAAGCTTATGAAATTTATTATTTTACGTCAAAACAAACCAAAATATTTTGTATAACGACAATGAATGCAAAAACTGTTTGCGATGAATATATTTTCGAGCAACGTGATACCGTTCTGTTACAAAAATACTCATTTCAAGTTTAGTAAAGAGGGCAATGTATGTAGTATGCGAGAATGCGAAAATGAACGGGAATAGAAGGTGTGACTATAGGCTTAGAAAAAATGTTACTCGTCCAGACGGGACTCATTGCAAAAATTGCTTTTTTTCCTTGGTTCAAATTGACAGTCAATGACAGCTCATTCTGGTTCATTTTGACACTCATACAGCTCCGTATTCGTTTCTCCCTCCCAGGTAATAACCATTCATTATACTCTTCCAAATACATTTAGTAGCCTTGAAAAAGGCCAATTGCTGCAATTGCAATTTTCATTCAATTATCGCATAAATGCTTCATAGTCAGATAGCGTGCGTTATCTGCTCTGACATAACCAATTTTTCGAACGTTGTGGATTGGTACAACTGGGAAAAGAGGTGTGATTTAATTATTTTCAGCTATACCATTCTACAACGTTCGAAAATTTTTATTTCGTATGTCGTAATACTAATGTACGATATATATATATCTTTTTCATTCTGGCTCAGAACGATCGTTTGATAAGCCCCGCCTTTGTTTTCAGTTCCTTCAGTTTTTCCTCAGTTTCGTAACAAAAAAATGATTTCTTGTGGACATTCTGTAGAGCCGGACCGATAGAACTCTCATAAAGGCAACAAAATAACATGTATTGTGTCGTGTCGTGGAAGAAGAAAACGTTCCCGTCCCATGGACGGCATGGAAGCAGATTGTTGCGTGTTTGATATTGCCGATGGTAGACATCAGTATGAAGATCGAAATTCTGCTGTGATGTCAAACTATAACCGTTTTGCTTTAAGACGCAATAGCGTAAGTGCTGCATCTCTGTTATCTGCTGCCATCCAGCACGAGAACAAGTATAAACTACATCCGGCCCTTCTCAGGGCCACCAACACGTTCTTGAGGCAATGTTGAATTTTTCTTGACTTGCAAATGCTGGAATTTGCGGTTTTCCGTCTGTTACACATGATGAAAAATCTTAACTATTCCAATCACATAATTGTAGATAATTATATTTCACAACAGTAGCAACACTGGCAAGTTTGTTCGTTTATCATCATTTCGGATAACCATTCACCGATGATTCTAGTTCTCCCGTTTTCTCTAGGAGAACTGCCTGCCATTTCCAATAATTTTGGAGCTACCGAAAACTCCACAACAGCCGCCAGATAGATAGGTGCCTAAGTATGAACTAGCCTAGCGCGATCAGCCAAAAATTGAAACCCGGCTTTTCTTTCTCCGTCACGATCAGTATCCAACGTTCGTGTAGTAACGGTACAGTCATGGATTGAATTATACATAAAACACAAAGCGCGTGTCAAAATCCTTTGCAAAGTAACACGCAATACCGTGAGGTTATACTGTTGCTTGTCTGCTATCTGCCTTCATCCGCCACGTACAGAATAACTGCATATGTACGATACGCAACCGATAAAAAGGAGAATTCGATTGTCTTCCAAAACACAAAACTGTACGTGCTAGGTATAATGCTGCGTTTGCGAAAGCTCTATCGGTTCGGGTCCGTCGGCTGCCAACATGAAATGAAATTAATATTTTGTGCATTCGCATTACGAACCAGAGACAGAAAGAAACTTGGAATAAAGGCGGAGTCTTACAACTTGTAAGACTCCACCTTTATTACAAGTTCTTTCCAGTTTGTCTCTGGTTCGTAAGTTACAACATAGCTCTAAAAAATATCAGGAACAGAAAGCGACCACAAGTAAACAACAACAACAACAGCAACAAACAACAAATCGTTTACAAAGGCAGATCGGTTGTATCCGTTAGTGTCGACTGTGCTTGTGAAGAGAGGTGGTGATTGGTTGCTCGGTATGATTTAGACAATCGATTGATCAATGATTTTATCAATTTTTCAATAGTGTATCTCAAACGCATTTCTGTTCCATACTTACTTACTTTACTTCGTTGGCTAACGGACCGTTCACCGGTCTAGGGCCGAACGAATTAGAGATGTCCAGCTTCTTCTGTTTTGGGCTGCCGTTCTCCAGTCTCTAGATCGTGCATCTTCTTCCACCGCGTGCGAAGCCTACCACGGAGTCGACGGCCTCCTCCTGGTTCTCTACCGAAGATAGTTTTGGCGGCTCTCTCGTCAGGCATTCTGGCTACATGTCCACCCCACTGAAGCCTGCCCCGCTGCATTACCTTCACTATATTAGCATGTTTGTATACCTGGTACAACTCGTGATTCATGCGTCTGCGCCACACTGGAAGATGGACCAGTTTACCGCCAAGTATCGATCGCAGAACTTTACGCTCAAAAACTCCGAGCACTCGTCGATCAGCTTCCTTTAGCGTCCATGTTTCATGTCCGTAAAGGGCCACCGGGAGTATCAGCGTCCTATACAGCGCTAGTTTCGTGCGAGTTTGCAAACTACGGGACCTTAGCTGGTTACGTAGTCCGTAGAAGGCCCTGTTCGCAGCTGCAACTCGTCGTTTCACTTCACGGCTCATATCGTTGTCACATGTCACAAGTGTACCAAGATGAACGAATTCGTCAACCACTTCAAATCGTTCCCCATCTATCTCCACCTCAGCACCAACACCACGGGGACTTCGACGCTCTCTGCCAGCTACCATGTACTTCGTTTTGGCAGAGTTAATGACAAGCCCCAATCTCGCTGCTTCCCTCTTGAAAGGTACGAAGGCCCCCTCACGGCCTTACGGTTGATACCGATGATATCGATGTCGTCCGCAAAACCAAGAAGCATGTGACCCGGTTCCCGGTTCCGGACGGCCAACGACCCTGAGCAACAAGAAGCTTCAAAGGATGCTGAAGAGGAAGACCGAGGGAAAAGTGGCTAAATCGCTGCGTGCACTTGGCCGTGAGGTTGGGGTATGCGGTAAAACAGTGAAAAAGTATTTGGTAAACATGGACATACATGTCAGGAAGCGGCAGACCCGTCCACTGGCCTCGGAGCTGCAGGCAATGACTTAGCGACAGCGGTTGAATAAGATGGTCAAGTTGATTTTCCCGGCGAATCGCGACGTGGCGGTGGTAATGGACGACGAGACCTATCTCACCCTGGATGGCAACGACTGGCAGGGTACTTCGTATATCACTTCTCCCACGAAGGAAGTGAGGTGAAATTTATTTCACACATCAAGATCCCCAAGAAGGTGCTGCTCCGGCTGACAATCAGCGAAAAGGGGATGTCAAAGCCGCTCTTCTTTCGCTCCGGGCTGGCCGTGAACGAGAAAATTTATAGTACGAAGTGCCTGCGTCGTTCATCAAGAAATACCATAAGCTCGAAGATACGGCCATATTTGGCGTCGGCTCACTACTCGAAACGATCGTTGGAGGAGATGGAGCGGCTGAACATCGATGTGGTACCGAAGTCGGCGATTCCGTCCACGTCCCCCAGCTGCGTCCCATCGAGAATTTCTGGGCAAGCTTTAAGCGCAAGATCTATTCCAACAATTTTGTCGCGAAAACGCAGGAGGAATTAATAAAAAAAAAAACGAAGGAGGAATTAATAAAAAAAAACGAAAAAAGAGCCTTAAAACATGCCTACACGCATGTTTTCGTCCGTCTTGGCGAATGTTCCGGTTAACTGCCGGAAGGCCGCACGCAAGGACGTAATATTTCTTTGTGAGGAAGCTAACATGATTACTTTCCATGGGAAATTTATCCAACTCAATTATCTGTCTTAGTTTTTTTTCATTACCATCTGAAAAAAGTCCATTTATTTACCGCAAACGTTATTGTTGTACTTAAAGTCATTACTTTTATCGACATTTCAAAATATATAGGGTATCGAACGTCTTCGTCAGTGGTTTTCTTCGGCAGTTTTTCTGCAGCAATCTTATGCAAAAGGGGGGCCGAATAAAACCGCTGACGAAGACGTTCGATACCCTAATATATAATAATGTTTTCGAGTTTATTGACTTCGATGAATACGTTCCGCCAACGGCTCCTGGATGCTCATAGAAGATTTTGAAATTTTGCGTTTTTTATTATTCATTAAGACTTATCTTTGTCAGATGAATGTAATTGTACAAATAAATGAATAAATAAATTCAACCCCCTTATAATGCGTTACGTAATTACGTAATTAATCTAATTGAAAAAGTGATCATATTCTTACAACCACTGAACAACATGAATTTTATTCTATATC
This sequence comes from Wyeomyia smithii, assembly GCF_029784165.1. Taxonomy (NCBI): domain Eukaryota; kingdom Metazoa; phylum Arthropoda; class Insecta; order Diptera; family Culicidae; genus Wyeomyia; species Wyeomyia smithii. The sequence continues at coordinate 160,928,310 of NC_073695.1, read as the reverse complement.
TAACCGTTTTTGTACATTTTTACAAAACAGCTTGATCCGATCGATGTTGCATAAAGTATTGCTGGTGTATAAAATTGTTTGTAAATCAATAGCTTATTCTTTGAAAAAAGTTTGAAGACCAGATAAGTACCACATGCAAGGATTTCAGGGGGGCAAGGGCTCTGTGGATCTCATTTCAAAAAGTTAATACGTCCTTAGGGGCCATCCACATACCACGTGGACAGCTTGGGGGGGGGGGGGGTTGGCAAATGTCCACGGTTCATACAATTTTTTAAAAATTTATAAGGACAGTTGTCCACGGAGGGGGAGGGGGGGTCAAAATCGTTTAAAATCTGTCCACGTGGTATGTAGATGGCCCCTTATTTGTTTACATGAGTTGTGGTCGGATCAATAGGGTTGGTTTATGATCCGGTGTGCAATATTGCAGGTTCAACATTGCTTCCTGTATACCGTTCAACTCTTGTGGCGTCCGAGGTAGACTATTTCCGCTAATTATTGACAGTCTGTTATCACGTCCTCCATCGTCCCGTCTACTGCATAGCGCATGCTGAGACGGTCTACTATTTCTTCGTGCAATTAAAACCTGCGACAGCTCTTCGTCACTGTTCCGCGGCCCTGTATGGCTACCATGAAATCTTTTGTTTCCGAAAGAGATCACTTTGCACCATCCACGCATTTGTCTACGTTTTCCAGACTCTGCTGATTCCATGACGCATACTCTGCTACCAAGCTACAACTTTATCTTGGATGGTTTGTACGTTGCAGTTAAGCTGATAGTCCTCCCGCGCTAGATGTAGGGCGCTGAATCCGTGATTTGCTTCATAAATAGTACGGTAAGCTACTAAACTCCGATATAGATTTACCGACATTTATCGATGCCAAACTCTATGCGGATGTTAGAGCGGGGGCCTAGCGTGGTTGGTAACGTCTCCGCCAACCACGTTCGACGCCTGGGTTCGAATTCCACCGCCGACATAGGTGTCGATGATTGTGAGGTGGCGTGATCCACTCACAACCAACCCAGCTGGTCTAGATTCAACCCTAGCCGACACCGGGATTCTGAGATTTTCTGAGGCGAAAAATCTCTGGGACCACGCCTTCCATCGCATGAGGAAGTAAAGCCGTTGGCGCCGGTCCGTTAATCAACGTGAGGACGTGAGTTAGGGTCCTGGGTGGAGTCGCCTCCCCGGGCGTCAGTGATTGGCACTACAACAGTGGTGGAACTAGACCGACGGGAAATAAGCGAGAATAAAAAAAAATCTATGCGGATGTCGGTGCAGTATTCCGTCACAAACTGCAACAGACAGACGGTGCAGCTACTCCACCTTTTCAGCAAATAGTTTCAGGTCATCGCCTATCTTCGCTTTTCAAATGGTAGTCAACTGCATACTAAGATAAAAGGGTTCATCACAAGAGAGGATTTATCAAATAGGCGGAGCATATAGTTGATTAGATTGCGTTTTTGTGTCGGTCGAGTTTGCTTTACGAATAACCATTCATAATTGTTTACGCTAAAAGAATTAGGTATAGTAAATTACACCAAACATCGCGAGTAAATCTAGTATGTTTTTTATTGAAAATAAAAAAAAACCATACCAACTCCGTATCACATTCTTCTACGAAAAAAATCATGTTGTCTCTCTTTTAACTCCGTTCTTTCCACATGTTAAGCACAGTTTACAATTCCAAGCGAAGTGAAAAATTTGACATGTGAAGAAGCGTAAAATTTCGCGAGCGAAATCTGTCGTGAAATCCCGGTTTTGCAACACATAGGTATTTCAGCAGCCTGCAGTCTACACTGCAAGTGAAGTGAAAATTGGCCAAAACTGACTAATTATAAACGCGCTGGAACGTCAAGTTTCCCCTAGCTGCTTCATTTTTCACGAGTGTGTGTATGCGTGAAAAAAGTAAGCCCAAGTGAAAAAGATACGATCCACATCGTTCGATTTCACTGGCTCGAATTAGATTACAGTTCTAAGCGAAGTGAAATTTCTGCAGGTTGAAGAAATGAACATTTTGTATGAGATTTTTACTTCGCTTGGAACTCTAAACCGGGCTATAAGAAGAAAAAAAAACAAGAGACCCAAGTAACCAAAAGTTCGGATAAAAGTAGAATTCATAGACTAATCAGCCAATATAACGATCATGAATAGAATTCTATTCAGCTCAATTTTTAAGTAACTAACCGTACTTTCAAGTTCGCATTTGTTGAATAAACTTCGAATAGCATCCAAAGCAGCTTCTAAACCAAACTAGAAAGTTCACATTAAGTTCGGTTAGGTCGCTGAACAGAGCGCTATTCAGCTTGAAAAGAAAACTTCAAAATACTTAAAATAAAAATCAATTTGCAATTTTTCAATTCCCTTACTCATCATTCGTGTTGCTTCATCAATCCCATGATAATCATTTACTGAAGAAATTTAGATCGGAAGAATAATGTCTGGCTTCATTTTTTATTAAATTTCATATTTTTTTGCAACTTACTACACAAGCTTTGAACTCGAGTCCTCCCTCTTTGAAGCCTAGATTCATACCACTGCTCCGTTCCCGCTAAATGAGATCAGCATCGATTTTACTCGATGTGCTGATTTCTCTTCATTACCTACACGTTCATAGTGATAAAGCATACCGGATCTCTCTTTCAGCTTGAGAGTTCAGATAAAGTACAGGCGGAACCTCATGCGAACTTGGAAGTTCAGGAAAGGCTGACGCGGAACTTTTTCTGAACTTTCAAGTTCAGAAGAAGTACGCGTGGAACGCAATGTGAACTTAAGTCTGACAGTTCTCTAGTTTGTTTTGATTTTGCTGCAGTTCGTTGGTAATGCAATTGAAAAAGGTTGTGTACGCAATATTTTCCTTCCAAACGTTTACAGAAATTTTATTCTGGTGAGCAGTATATACAAAATATGATAAATGTTCAAAATCAATAAAAACTTTTTCGGTCAATACATATGCTGTGTGCTGCAGTCGAAACGACCAACGCCTTGGAACATAGGGAACTCTCGGTGGTGTCCGAGAAATGGATTCAGACCTCCAAAACCGGCAACATCATGCTGTGGCCTACATAAAAAACACTCAAGATTTGGGCAAATTGCTCAGGGATGAAAGCATAACGCACAGCAAATGTCTAACGGGAATTCACAGTTTACATCCGGTTTATTTTTTCTTTTGACCTGCACATTTATGTGTATCTAATGTATCGCACACATCATAATTGATTTCCTGTAAGGTAACAAAAGAAAGTGTTTCGATAGAGAAACCTTAAAGCACCCTAATATTACCTATTCAAATCATAGCTTTGTTTTTTTTTGCCATTAATTTAGATTATAAAATTCCGATGATAATAAAATAGACCACATTTTTTATTGTTTTTAAAAAACTCATTTTTTTATCACTAACCCTGAAGCAAACTTCACTTTCGCCAAAGTAGAGTAAAGCACGAGTCAGAACTTAACATGAACTTTGAAGTGGAAATGAAGTACGACATAGACTTCTCCTGAACTTTCGTGCTGATTAAAGGTATGGATAAAATGCTAACCGAACTTTAATTTCCGGGTGCTTTAAGGTTCACGTGTGAACTTTGTGTGAACTTCAAGGTTCCAATGAAGAGGAGCAAGCAGCTTCTCCTGAACCTTCGTGCTGATTAGAAGTACGGATAAAATGCTAACCGAACTTGAATTCTAAGGCTTTTGAAGTTCACGTGTGAACTTTATGTGAACTTTAAGGTTCCAATGAAGAGTAGTAAGCAGCTTCTACTGAACTTTCGTGCTGATTAGAAGTACGGATAAAATGTTAACCGAACTTCAATTTCCGGAAGTTTTAAAGTTCACGTGTGAACTTTATGTGAACTTTAAGGCTCCAATAAAGGGGTACAAGCAGCTTCTCATGAACTTTCAAGTTGCTTTCAGGTGTTGACGGTACTTTATTTAGAATGAAGTTCGGTTTGTGAGTAATGTGTTCTGTTGCACAGCAAGAAAGTTCCACGGAACCCAATCTGAACCTTATGTGAACTTCTTAGTTCGTGTGTTAAGTGAAATTCGAATTTCTGGTTGCTTGGGGAGGGTACGAGTGTGATACTGAGTTGTCAGTGTACGCTCAGGTTCTTATCGTTTCTTATGGGTTGCCTGGCCGATAAAGACTGTGTCGATGATGACCCAATATTCACAACTCTGCATGTTTTTTTTTTGACAACCCTTTTGTTTTTCGGTCAACACATGGTTTCTAACGGACGTGTGATTACCGACATAAACATCTTGTACAGATTTGAAGGGCATGTTATTGGTCTGTACCTACTGATTCACTAATTTTTTGTACCAGAAGTTGTGCATGAACTAATTTCTGGTATACCTCGCGGAATCCTAGGACGGCCATGTTTTTAAGTTCACTTTAATCTTCCTGTTCTTCTACCAAACCATTGCTTCGCTGTTGTGTTGAGCGAAACTCTCCCAGAAATCAGCTCAAAACTTGGTGACATCATAGATTTCCGGGATCCTTTCACTATAGTAGGTTTTGTTATTGTGAATGTAAGTAGGAAACTCCTTTCCGTTACTTCCTGTTTTGTTCTTTTCGCTTCTTATATTCGATTATGACAAGCAACCAGAAGTTCGAATTTCACTTAACACACGAACTTAGAAGTTCACATAAAGTTCAAATTTGCTTCCGTGGAACTTTCTTGCTGAACAACAGGACACAGTACTCACAAACCGAACTTCATTCTAAATAAAGTACAAAACCTGAATGCAACTTGAAAGTTCATGAGAAGCTGCTTGTCCCCCTTTATTGGAACCTTAACGTTCACATAAAGTTCACACGTAAACTTCAAAAGCCCCGGAAATTAAAGTTCGGTTAGCATTTTATCCGTACTTTTAATCAGCACGAAAGTTCAGGAGAAGTCTATGTCGTACTTCATTTCCACTTTCAGGTTCATGTTAAGTTCCGACTCGGCTTTGGCGAAAGTGAAGTTTGCTCCAGGAATAGTGATGAAAAATTAGTTTTTCAAAAACAATAAAGAAAAGTGGTTTATTTTATTATCATCGGATTTTTTTTATCTAAATAAACGGCAAAAGGAAAGCAAAGCTATAATCCCAATAGGTAATATTAGGGTGTTTAAAGGTTTTCTCTATCGAAACACTTTCTTTTGTTATCTTACAGGAAATCAATTATTAATTCAGGTCAACAGAAAAATAAACCGGATGTAAGCTATGTATTCCCGTTAGACACTTGTTTGCGCGTGATGCTTTTATCCCTGAGCATTTTGTCCAAATCTTGGGTGTTTTTTACATTCGGCCACAGCATGATGTTGCCGCTTCTGGAGGCCCGAATCCATTTCTCGGACACCACCGAGAGTTTTCTATGTCACCGACGGCTCGTTTCGACCACGGCAAACAGCAAATCTATTAATCTAAAAAGTTTTTATCGATTTTGATCATTTATCATATTTCGCAAACGTTTAAAAAGAAAATATTGCGTACACAACCTTTTACATTACCAACAAACTGCAGTAAAATCAAAACAAACTAGAGAACTGTCAGACTTAAGATCACATTACGTTCCGCGTGTACTTCTTCTGAACTTGAAAGTTCAGAAAAATTCCGCGTCAGCCTTTTCTGAACTTCCTAGTTCGCATGAGGTTCCGCCTGTACTTTATCTGAGCTTTCAAGCTGAAAGAAAGACCCGGTATGTTCCTAGCCATGAACGTGTAGGTAACGCAGAGAAATCAGCACATCGAGTAAAATCGATGTTGATCTCATATAGCAGGAACGGAGCAGTGGTATGAATCTAGGCTTCAAAGAGGAAGATCTCGAGTTCGGAGCTTGGTGTAGTAAGTTGCAAAAAAATATGAAATTTAATAATGAATGGAGCCAGGCAATTATTCTTCTGAGCTAGATTTCTTCAGTAAATGATTGTCATGGGACTATACAAACACGAAAAATGAGTGGAGGGAATTGAAAAATTCCAAATTGATTTTTATGTTAAGTTTTTTGAAATTTTCTTTTCAAGCTGAATAGCGCTCTGTTCAGTGACTTATCCGAACTTGATGTTAACTTTCTAGTTCGATTCAGAAGCTGCTTTGCATGCTACTCGTAGTTTATTCAACAAATGCGAACTTGAAAGTAAGGTTAATTACTTAAAAACTGAGCTGAATAGAATTTTATTCATGGCTGGGATTGGCTGATTAGTCTATGAATTCTACTTTTATCCGAACATTTGGTTACTTGCGTGCGAAGATACGCCCAAGTAGGTTTCTACGTCTCAGATCGTACTGGATTTACTCTATCGCCTTGTGGGGAAGTTCGTCGTTTTATCACTCGTACAACAGCTTCCGTTGCATAGAAATGTGATGAAATGAGACGAATATGACGCAATCGTCATTTTATGTCAAGCTGCACAACTCATGAACTGTTCATATTGCGAAAAACCTGAATCCTCTCAATTCGTAATTCATTGGTTTCTAGGAGAAAACAGATCCACGATTAGAATACATAAACTTTCAGAAGCGAGTCGCTTGCTGTGTTTTTCTCTCCACACACCTGTCGTTGGAGGAAAAAAGGATAGCAACAGGAGAATATAATGCCGACTGAGTAGCAGCAGAGGTATGGTGCGGTAAGAGGGAAAGTTTGGTGGAAGGGCTGCGGATGGCAATAGCTTCTCGAAGAGTATCGTTGAGGATTGCTTCCTGATCAGTTTGAGCGAGAACACGTATGGGCGACGCGCGTAAAAATTGCCCAATGCACATCCGATCAGATTTTGCTGCAACTGACTTACATGGGCGTAAAGGTTCAAACAAGGCGTACACAAAAATTCTCGCGTAATTTTTTAAAAAGATGTAAGTGACATTGAGAGACTCTCTTTGTTTACTTTAATATCTGAATTATTTTTGCTTTTTCCATGATACTTTTTGCATAATAATCTAAACAATATTATAATCTTTCGATTTCTGGCAAGAAATCATTGAAAAAATATAATAATAACACGGCAATAAATAGAGTGAGAGAGGAGAGATTTTCTCATTGTTTTTTAGGTCCTTTCGAAAAGCTACGCGAGGATTCAGCATGATTCGTAGCTTATCAATGTAACCTGCACTTGATTTTACGTGAAGTAGCTCGCCGAACATGAATTGAGGTAACATCAAGGTTTTGAACAGTTTCAGGCGTGTGGCGAGGGGAGCACAAGAAATAGAACCGTATAGCGATTGTAGACTTGTGTAGATTCTACCGCATTGCTGGTTATCCCATTAGTTAGGTATTAGTTTTCCCATTTCAGATCGGTCTTGAAAATGAAACTGAGACTTTTCGCATTCTCCGTCCTCTCAAGAAATTGCAATAGATCCATAGTAAAAAGGGGTAAAAGTTTGGTTTATGCTGTAGTACTTCTACGGTGATCCTTCAAAACATTGCTTTGCTTTTCGATTTGTTGACAAATTATTGATTCCGCTGATTTTTTCTTGTTTTTGAGGAATTTTAACCGCGGTGGTCTTTCGTCCTCAAGATTCCGCTGAGACTATTCCATGAATTTGCGAGATCTTCATTCATCATCATAATGTTCATGCTTCTCATCAAATGTGAGGTTTTGAAAATTTCGATAGGCTAGTTAAACTTAATTCTCAAACCCGTTTCATGACTGTGTATTTTAATCACATGTCTCAATTTATAAATTCTTCCTCATACACCTCCAATCGAGTCAATTTGTTAGAAACTTCTGTTTCTACTGTGTATCTCGATACATCCATGATGGAAGAAACTCGTGGAATTCCGGATCACTTACGCGTGCAGCAGATCTCTAAAATATTTTCTAACAAATATAAAAACATCAACTGCGACAATGCGTTTTATACTGACGGATCACTTCTCAATTGGTCCACTAGCTTCGGTATCTTCAACAATAATTTTACCGCCTCCTACAAGCTCGATAATCCTGCTTCTGTTTACGTCGCAGAATTGGTTGCAATTCAATATACCTTAGGGATTATCGAAAAAATGCCCACGGACCATTACTTCATCTTTACGGACAGTCTCATGTTCTCCGATCGATGAAGGATGTAAAGCACTCTCCGTATTAACTGGGGAAAATACGGAAACATTTGAGTGCTTTATCCGAAAAATCTTCTCAGGTTACCTTAGTGTGGGTCCCTTCTCACTGCTCGATACCGGGCAATGAGAAAGTGGACACTTTGGCTAAGGTGGGCGCAACAAACGGTGATATTTACGACAGGCCAATCGCCTACAATGCATTTTTAAATTTTTCACGTCAGAGTACATTTATCAACTGAGAGGCCTCGTGGGACAAGGGAGAACTGGAGAGGTGGCTACATAGCCTCATTCCCAAGGTTTCCAATCCTTGGTTTCGAGGTTTGGGTGTAGGACGAGACTACATTCGTGTGATGTCTCGGGTTATGTCCAACCACTACGGGTTAGACGTACATCTCCTGCGTATTGGGCTCGCGAACAGTAATCATTGCGTCTGTGGATTGAGGTATCAAGACATTAAACACGTGGTTCGGGTGTGTGCTTCCGTGGCGCCAGATCTCTACTTTTGGATACCCTCAGGGCCCGAGGAACACAACCCTATGTGCCAGTTCGTGATATCCTCGATCAGCGAAACTCGCCATACATGCTACATGTTTATAGCTATTTGAAGAGCATCAAGGTGCCCATTTAACAGTGAAACGAAAAAAAAAACATGTTAGTTTTAGAATTAGATTTAGTTTTAGCTCGTAGTCGGCACCGAGGATAAAAAATTTGACTTTAGCTCATAAGATATTTCAGACCAAAAGGCGTTAGATATAATTGGCTCTGTAACTCTGTGTGTTGTGCCGTGTCAAATAAATGTTGTGTGAACAAGAAAATTGGTCGCGGGAAACGGACCAATCTGACAAATATACAATTAAACATAAGTTGTGCACATTGAGAACCACGTGTTGTGATTTACACTCACAACAAGAAACATATCTTCAGAAGGAAACCGAAGGTAGTGTCTTAGGCTTGACATATAAATGTATTCGAAATCGCAAGAAGTGATTTTTTTCATCGCTGGCCCTGTTTGCTGTCGGTGACGCTCTAATACTGTGGCAGAATATCCTCATTGAGAACACTTACTTCCCCCGTTAGCCGGAGGGAATACTGCAGCTTAAGGATCCGATGTTGTGACAGGAGGTGAAAAGCTGTGTCCGTAGTACCAAATTATCATGTAAAGTATGATGATCCTCAAATTTTCATTCACCAAAAGTTAGCTCGGGTTTTTACCTTTTAAAAACAGCTGGTTTAACCCGTAAAGACCCGGGACGGAACTTGTTTTTTGAAAATGCTCGTTCTCAGCACTAGAACGGCCGATTTGGGAAAACTTGGAATTTTATTCAAGGGGAATAGTTGCTCTAAGTTTTGGTAAAGGTTCCACTCCTCTGGACCCCTCCCCGTTTTCGTGAGACGCAAAAATGTCTGTGTTTTTTTTTTCTAATTTTTCAAACAGATTGAGCAAACACTGGGAATTTTCATACGTATCAATTGCTCCATGTATCAAATCATGTCAGGTAGATGAAATATGGTATGTAAGAGTGAATTTTGGAGTTTCTAAATTATTTCAGTACAATATCACAAAACTACGTATTTTCATAAAAATTCAAACAACAAAACCGTTTTTCAAATTTTAAGCTCTACATTTTTGCGGCAAGGTCTCCTGAATCCATACGCGATGAAATATTTATTTAAGAATGCAAACATTTTAAGAAAAACCAGTTTAAATTCACCAAAGTACGTATTTTCATGGAAACCTGATTTTTTCAGTCTCCCACGGTAGGTTTTAACTTAGATCTTCAATTTTCAAGCTCTATATTTTTAGAGTAACGTCCTCTGAATCCAAAGATGGTGAAAGAATTATTCTAGCATGCACAGATTCATAGAAAAACGAGTTTGAATTCACTAAAGTACGAGTTCTTATGAAAACTTGATTTTGATCATAAGATTTTGGATCATAAGAGCAAATTCTTCATAACCAGCTTCGCTCAAAACATCCTGTTTTGATAGTAGAGCACAGTAAAGTCTTCTAACGAGACCAAATTGTTTTTTTAACTTTGCACAATATACCGAGAACAACAAGATGAACCGTTGTTTGATTCAACACTGTCGAAATGGTTAGTTTTTTTTTGTTCACACAACATTTATTTGACACGGCACAATACAAATTAATGTTTTACGGAGCCAATTAAATCTAATGCCTTATGGTCTAGAATATCTTATAATCTAAAGGCAAATTCTTTACCCTCGCTGCCGACTACGAGCTGAAACTAAATCTAATACTAAAACTAACATGGTTTTTTTTTGTTTCGCTGTTAAATTGGCACCTTGATGCTCTTCAAGTAGCTATAAACATGTAGCATGTATGGCAAGTTTCGCTGAGCGAGAATATCACGAACTGGCACATAGGGCTGTATTCCTCGGGCCCTGAGGGTATCCAAAAGTAGAGATCTGGCGCCGCAGAATTCAGCACACACCCAAACCACGTGTTCAATGTCTTGATACCCCAATCCACAAACGCAATGATTACTGCTCGCCAGCCCAATACGCAAGAGATGTGCATCTAGCCCGTAGTGGTTGGACATAATCCGAGACATCATGCGAATGAAATCTCGTCCTACATCCAACCCCCGAAACCAAGGTTTGGTGGAAACCTTGGGGATGATGCTGTGTAGCCACCTCCCCAGTTCTCCCTTATCCCACGAGGCCTGCCAGTTGACAAGTGTACTCTGACGTGAAAATTTTAAAAATTCATTGTAGGCAATTGGCCTGTTATAAATATCACCGTTTGTTGCGCCCACCTTAGCCAAAGTGTCCGCTTTCTCATTGCCCGGAATGGAACAATGAGAAGGGACTCACACTAAGCTTATCTGAGAAGATTTTTCGGATAAAGCACTCAGATGTTCCCGTATTTTCCCCAGGAAATACGGAGAGTGCCTTACATCCTACATCGATCGGAGAGCCTCAATAGAACTGAGACTGTCCGTAAAGATGAAGTAATGGTCCGTGGGCATTGTTTCAATAACCCCTAAGGTATACTGAATTGCAGCTAATTCTGCGACGTAAACAGAAGCAGGATTATCGAGCTTGTAGGAGGCGGTAAAATTATTATTGAAGATACCGAAGCCAGTGTACCCGTTGAGAAGTGATCCATCAGTATAAAACGCATTGTCGCAGTTGATGTTTTTATATTTGTTATAAAATATTTTAGGGATCTGCTGCACGCGTAAATGATCCGGGATTCCACGAGTTTCTTCCATCATGGATGTATCGAAAAACACAGTAGAAACAGAAGTATCTAATAAGTTGACACGATTGGAGGTGTATGAGGAAGGATTTATACTCTGAGACATGTGATTGAAATACACAGTCATGAAACGGGTTTGAGAATTAAGTTCAACTAGCCTATCGAAATTTTCAATTACCAAGGGGTTCAAAACCTCACATTTGATGAGAATACGAGTAGTCAGATCCCAAAAGCGGTCTTTTAATGGGAGAACGCCCGCCAAAACTTGCAAACTCATCGTATGGGTCGAATGCATGCAACCTAAGGCAATACGCAAACAACGATACTGCAATCGTTCCAGCTTGATCAAATGGGTGTTTGCTGCGGAGCGGAAGCAGAAACACACGTACTCAAGCACCGACAATATCGTTGATTGGTAAAGCCTTATGAGGTCTCCTGGGTGGGCGCCCCACCATGATCCAGTAATTGTCCGGAGAAAATTCACTCTTCGTTGACATTTTTTCATCAAATACCGAACGTGACATCCCCAGGTGCTTTTCGAATCGAACCAGACACCAAGATATTTAGATACCAAAACCTGAGAAATCGTTTCACCCATTAACTGTAAGTGGAGCTGAGCAGGCTCACGCTTCCTAGAAAAAACTACTGTCTCAGTTTTCTCCGGAGAGAATTCGATACCTAGCTGTAAAGCCCAAGCAGACAAATTGTCCAAGGTATCTCGCAATGGTCCTTGCAAATCGGCAGCTTGGCTCCTGTAACAGAGACCACGCTGTCGTCCGCAAGTTGTCTTATCGTGCATAAATTTGCCAGACATGCGTCAATGTCATTCACATAAAAATTGTAAATCAAAATCAAAAGCCCCCTTAATGTCCAAGAACACAGATGCCATTTGTTCTTTGCGAGCATAGGCTAGCTGAATATCTGTAGAAAGCAACGCAAGACAGTCATTCGTTCCTTTGGCACGGCGGAAGCCAAATTGAGTATCTGATAGTAGACCGTTTGATTCTCCATCAATTTCCGGATACAGGATAGCATTGCAATCGGCCTATAAGAGTTGTGATCAGCAGCTGGTTTCCCTGGTTTTTGGATGGCGATCACCTTCACTTGCCTCCAATCCTGCGGTACAATATTTTGCTCCAGGAACTTATTGAACAAGTTCAACAAGCGCCTCTTGGCATTGCCGGGTAGATTCTTCAACAAGTTGAATTTGATTCTATCTAACCCAGGCGCGTTATTGTTACAGGACAGGAGGGCAACTGAAAATTCTGCCATCGTAAAAGGTGATTCTATCGCATCGTGGCCCGGAGACGTATCGCGAACAAAGTTTTGCGCAGGAACAGAGTCCGGACATACTTTCCTGGCAAAATCAAATATCCACCGACTTGGAGACTCCTCGCTTTCGTTGACCGTTATACGATTTCGCATTCTTCGGGCTGTGTTCCAAAGAGTGCTCATCGATGTCTCCCTCGACGTTTCGTTTACGAACCGGCGCCAATATCCACGTTTCTTTGCTCGGACCAAGCTTTTGAACTTGGTCTCAAGCCCAAATACCGCCTTAAGTCGTCGGGTTGACCTTTCACCCAAAAGAAGGCCTTAAACGCGTCGGATTTTTCCGTGTAGACATCGGAGCACTCTTTGTCCCACCACGGAGTGGGAGGCCGTTCTTTGATCGTCACGCCAGGATATTTCTTCGCTAGGGCTTGCAACGCGGCGTCGAGAATCAAGCCCGCGAGGAGGTTGTATTCTTCAAGTGGTGGGTGATGTTGAATCGACTGGACAGCTTCTGATATCATTTCCTCGTATAATTTCCAATCGATATTCCGTGTGAGGTCATACGGAATATCAACTGATCGCGTGCGAGTTAAACCATTATCAATTGAAATTTGAATAGGCAAATGATCGCTACCGTGGGGATCAAGGACTACCTTCCATATGCAATCCAACCGTAGTGATGTTGAACATAAAGATAAATCTAAAGCACTGGGGCGCGCTTGAGGTTTCGGAACGCGTGTCATATCCCCGTTGTTTAATATTGTCATGTCGAAGTCGTCGCAGAGGTTATAGATCAAAGAGGAACGGTTATCATTAGAAGGGGAACCCCAAGCCACGCCGTGAGAGTTGAAATCTCCCAAAATCAAACGTGGCGAGGGAAGAAGTTCTATTAAATCAAAGAGCAGCCGTTGCCCAACCTGTGCTCTGGGAGGAATATATATTGAGGCAATACAAAGCTCTTTACCTTGTATTGTCATTTGACATGCGACAGCTTCGACGCCTGGGACCGTGGGGAGGTTAATACGATAGAAGGAATAGCACTTCTTAATCCCTAGAAGTACTCCTCCGTAAGGGGTGTCTCGGTCGAGGCGAATTATATTAAAATCATGGATGCTAAGATCTACATTTGAAGTGAGCCAAGTTTTACAGAGGGAAAATGCATCGCATTTATGCTTATCAATCAAAACTTTAAATGAATCAATTTTGGGGATGATACTTCTACAATACCACTGTAAAATAGAGATAGAATCCTTCATCTCAGCCGATGAATTAGCCATCGAAGGATATGATCGCTGCAAGGAGGGGCCATTTAGCAGTCAACTGCTTCAAAAACGTTTTAACTGTTGGTAGAAATGCCAGCAGAAGACTTTTAAGAGGATCAGTTATGTTGAAATTTTCCAAAATCCAGTCCACAATATCTGAAAACTTCAGCAGTCCAGATTCTGGCTGAATCTTGGACAAAAAAGAAGGACCAGTTGGGTTTTTTTGATGTTCCTGGAAGTGCCGGAAACTCCTTACTTGAACTCAGTTTTGCCAATCCCGGAGGAGTTTGCTTCGAATTTTCTACAGCACTTTTTTGTTCCTTAGTATCAGTCACTTCAGATGGAGACCTTCTCTGTCCTTTCCTAGGAAGCCTAGGAGAAGAAAGGTTTTTCCTCTTCCTAGATTTCCCGGGTTCAACAAAAGAAGGTTCCCCAACTGAATCGTCAGAATCAGACTCATCGGATGGCAAGACCTCGAAGAGATTCGGGGAAACCAGTTTGGTGGCAGCGGCCTCTTTGAGCATTTCTGCGAAAGTGCGCTTAGAGCGCTATTTCAGAGACCGCTTGATCTTGTCTTGGCGCTGTTTGTACGCGGGACATGCAGACAGCTCATGCGGAGTCTGCCCACAATAAAGGCACTTTTCAGCACCCTTATTACAGGCGTCATCCGCATGTTGCTCTCCGCACTTGCCACAACGTGCTTTTATGCCACAGTGGGAGGCCGTATGGCCCAACTGTTTGCACTTGAGGCAATTCATTACCCGCGGTACAAACAAGCGCACGGGCAGACGCACCTTGTCCACGAGCACATAGCTCGGCAGAGCAGACCCGGCGAAAGTCACGTGAAAAGAGTCTGAAGGGGTGTAAGTTTTTACACCCTTGTCGAGCGATACTGAATGTAATTGCTTACATTCAAGTATCTTGGCAGGTTCAAGGCTAGAATCCTTGAAAAGGCCTTTTCCAGCCTTCAACAGGTCCTCGACAGTCAGACTCGATTCGCTGACCACACCGTCAATCTCAACTACGCGAGCTGGAATGTACACGTGGTACTCCCGCGTGAAGAGCTCACAAGCAGCAATCTCGTTTGCTTGCTTGAGGTCGGACACCAAAACACGCAGCTTATTCGGGCGTACTTTGGTAATTTCTGTCACGGCTGTAAACCGTGCCAGATCTTTACATATTTGCATTGTGTTCAATGCTTTCACTTTCGGCCGGAAAAATACAGCCCCAATACCAACTTGCCCTCCGGATACTGCTTAAGCCGATGGGTAGCTTCCTGCGGGGTTCCATTCTTAACCCTTGGAACTTTGTATCCGGGAGGGCTAGGCGGTAGAACGAGCGGGTTTTCATCCCCGCGTTCGTCGTCCATGTTGGACGCGAAAGCCACACACGCAAAATGCCAATCAACAAATAATATTGTAGAAAAAAAAACAAGAAAAAAAACTACTTATCTTCTGCAGCCGCTCTCCACCGCAATCAGCGCACGGGCGATGCCAATCTCCAGTCCTTCACACAAGAGTCCGGTAGCAAAAGCTGCAGCTGCTCCAGCCACACAGCAGCACCAGTACAGCCAAACAGCAGTACGCCGGGTACTGGATCTCTCGCAGTAGCGACACAACGTACAGTCTGTGGCGTACGGTAGCAATAGGCGATGATGCGTTCCTTTGTCTTCAATAGACGACGGCAACGGGCAGCAGTGCACACGCAATACAATGCACGGTGACCTTGAAGGCGATTAACTGGTCGGCACTATCGAGATCGAAATGAAATTGCGACCGAACACGAGGAGAGCACAACTCGGAATGAAATGGTTAGTTGATAACACTGTTTGACATATGTTATGAATCATAGTAGTTACTAATTTTTTTCACACGTAGTACAGCAACCACCGTTATTATGCTATGGGTAGATAACAAATGTATATCAATCACTAGTTTTTTAATATGTTCTGATTATTTTATTATATTTTATTCAATACCCGTGTACATATCTATTTTATTCAAAATGTAATCTAAAAATTCTACTAGGAAAGCTATTTAAGTTTTGTTCTGGAAAACTCGATAGTTTAGCAAACTGGAAAAGATAATATCAATATCGGTACCTTGAAATGATGGATATTAGACAGGATATCACTCGTAAGACAATAGTTAATAGTAAATCACATATAGGTATTTGTAGTTTATTCACTTTTATTTTATTATTTCTATATGGAGAACTAAATACTTGATGTAGCACATGAAAGATAGCCCACATATCAGTGTATTTAGGTTGATAAATTAGTAGGTATACCCGGACGAACACATACGATTCGCATAGATTCTTTAGGATTCCTCACATCGGATTCGTGAGCGTCCTTGAAAAGGATTCCTGAAAAAAGAATCCTCAGGAATGCCCTGTATATGGCTCTAGGATTCTTGAATAAGAATCGTGAGTGGGAATCCTCCGGATGGTGTTTGCGATTCCTTTCACGATTCCGTCACCCTACAACTCGGTATCCTGGGGATTCTTACTCAGGAATCTCTGCGTGTTCGTAAGGGTACCGTCATACCTCGATATAAGGCAATTTCT
>NC_073695.1:160770139-160911452 GCF_029784165.1 Wyeomyia smithii | reverse complement strand
ATGGTGGCTTGACTATTCCAATAACTACTGTGAGTGGCGTCTTGAAGAACAAATAAATAGTTTTCTGAGAAATCACACACTATAACAACTTCACCAACTTTCAAATTATTTTTTGCTTCTCTCATGTAAGTCGACTGTTGAGTTTTTATGTAATTGTGGGTTATCAACTTTTCAAACTTTTCACAAAAATAAGATACAAATTCATCAATTGGTTTCACAATTGTCTCTATATTACATCGATTTGTTGCAATCCACTGTTCGAAAGGTATTTCACTCACACAACTTTCCTCAAGTTCTTTGAAAAAACTTTTTTTTTAATATAAACCGTTTGGGCTGTGAACATTAAGATAACAATATTTGGATCGTGTATAATCGTTAATAATAGTTGTTCAAAGTAAAATTTAGAATCATTTTGGAATGAATATTTCTTTAGACTGTGTATCATCAATTCAGTATTCTCGTGATCAGTACAAACACAAATACATTATGAGATCCTGAGCTTCCAAGTAATTTACAATGCTTAGGTTTCAAAGCTCTAAAAGAAGTCAACCCAATAGCAGTTTTGCTGATATCTTTAAAATAAGCGTAAGCCTCACGAATTGAATACATTTAGAGTCGCTTTTGCACATGCTGTCGCTTACCATATTTTCTCACTGAAACGTAATCCCTTTGCCCTGCATGGCTCTACTGACCTGGTCACTGTCATAAAACTGCAATACCTCGTTCTTTACTTCCAGGGGCAATCCATGTCCAAGCCTCACGTCTGGAATAGCCAGTATTCCACTAACCTCTGATATAAAAAATGTACCCTGTAAAAAAAATTAAAAAACATTATAACTTTTTTTCTGATTTCTCCATGGCCGGTTTCGTTGTTCAGGTAATCTGTCGTTCTTTTTATTTAAAAAAACAGTTTTTAACTGTTTTAGATAATTAATGTTTAACTTTCTGCAAAAATTTTTTTCAAAAAATTAATAATTGTTTTTAGAGTGTATAATTTTTTTTTTGAAAGACAAAACTATTATCTACAACTTTGCCGAAGACGTCACACCACTCAAACGAACCGTGTTGGCTCTAAAAATATTTGTAATCATCAATACCTATGCGAAATAGCATTTTTCTATAGCTTTTCAAAAATGAGTTGTGTTTCAAAAAATTAAACCAATAGCACAAAATGGCCTCTTTTGCCTATGAAAACGTCTATGCAAAGTTTCAGTCAATGGGCACGTTCACGTTCTGATGATGTAAACTTGACAGAAAATGTATGTTCGAAGTGTTTAAACAACGCAAACCCAGAAACAACGAGTTAATTGTATTGCATATCTGATTGAGATCCCTATACTCTCATTATCACTATATAAAATCGATACAGTCTATTTTCCGATTATATAAGCCAGAGCACTGTGTGTTCAATCAAGGGTTGGCAAAGGACATTATTGTGGTAAATAAAACGAATAAATAGTCTGGTACAACATTCAAAAGAATAAGTACAAGTGTTCTAGAGAGTAGATTTTTCAAACAAAATTTTAAAAAACATTCCATCAGCTTCCATCGTTTCATGTACTTTTAAGACACTTGGAATCGAAAAAATTTTTCGAATATCCGAATTCCATGCACCTGTGTGATTTTGCAAATGACATGGAAGCATTCAACATTTTCCGCGAGACACAATCCTAATTTTGGTTGAGATAATTTTTTTTTGCACAGAGTAGTTTTTTGAAACATTTTGTATATTTGTTTTGTAATATCTTGTCATTTTACATGATATTTTTTTCAATTCAACATTGCCACCCTAACGACAATGATATAACGAATATTATATTTTCAGGTATTTTTCTATTACTCATATTTATACAATATTATGAACCACCCTATGTCGAATAAATGAGCCACCCTAATGAAACATAATGTATTCGATGCTAGTTATAGTTAATATCATTATACAGGCTATTTCGAAAGACTAGCGATAAATTTAATTAAATAAATTCTAAATGTTTTAATCTCCGCCTTCCACAATTGAAAAACGACTAAGAGAGAGAGTCGATTTTTGCAAAGCCCCCCCCCCCCCTTGGGCGATTTTTCGGTTTTCAAAAAGGCTCAACTTCAATCGCTTTGCGCCACCCCATTTTAAGTCCGATTGGGCTGAAATTTTGCACAGGGTGTTTTTTCGAGCGGATGAACATTTTGTATAGGGTTTCTTTTTGAGATTCTCTGGTCACTTTTTTCCATACGATGATTGCCACCCTAGTGTAGGTAGGCTAAGGTACAGCGCCTGAGTTTTTAATCCAATCGTTTTGTTGTCAAAGAATGAACTGTATATTTTTGATCAAGCATTCCAATGAACGTATGGTTTTTGCTGGAGAACCACGGACAAATTATGAGAAACGGGTATTTTCCTAAATATTAATAATTTTTCGAGGTTAATTTCAAAATAACTCGAAAACCGATGCCTTTAGAATGTTAACTACCAAGAGCTTTTTGATTCAAAATGACTCTCTGCATCTTCATCAGAATTCAAATATTTTGAAAAATGTTCGAATTTTTAAGATAAAAATTGATCTACCATAAAAATATATTTTTCATTTTTCCATCCTGGACTTTTTTTTTACCAGTTGCGTATTAACGTCAAGTTAAAAAAAATATCTAATCCTTTTTTTTAATTGAAATTCAATGATTATTTTTATTTTTTTTTGGTCAGAGATTTTTTTTTGTAAAGTGTATATTTTTTTATGATGCATTATTAATCCCCTACCGTGCTGGATCGAAACCCGTACAGTATCGAAATCCGTACACCTTGATGTTTTTTCAGTTTTAAGCATTATAAAAATGAAAATTCATATGATAGTTACATGTACATTGTACATGTAATTATCATATGAATTTTTATTTTTATAGTGCTTAAAACTGAAGAAATACTACAAGGTATACAGCCATAGGGTTTTATGAAATGGTGACGTGGGACTAAACAATGTAATTAGGAGATTTTTGTTCCAAAATATACATAGTCCGCAGACAGAATCAATGTGTTTGCTCGGTGACTAACGTACTTTTATTTTCAGCCTTAGAAAAATATTCAATAACACTCGAAAAAATATCGTTTATATTTGGCGATATTATGCCTGGAGAATTTTTTGAGCAAACAACATGAATTTGACAAAGCACAAGCTTATCGTTCTCGTTGAAGAAGCACCAAGAATTTCTCGTAATGCGTCAAAGTCAGAATTATCTCTATATCATCAGAAACCAAATCCAATAATACTGACGTTATCATAATGAATGGTTTTGTCTTGTTTAACTGATGAACTGATTAAATCAAATTTTTAATATGGATCCTACTTTCAAAATAATATGGGAGCCCTAACGAAATTTCATTAATTGGCAAACATAAGAAGATATGTTAAACAAAATTATCAACAAGTTTCAGCAAATAATCGTAGCAATCAACAATTCCATTTTTGTTTTTTGCTAGACAATTTTTTTCATTTGCCTACAATTACATTCGCTGTATGACGAAGACAGCTAATATACGTTTATTATGGTGAAGCTTAGAATAATGATACATCATCTAACAATTTTGAAATGTAAGAAAAAATTCGGAATGAATCTTAGTAAATGGACCGAAAATTAACAAGCGTTCACCGGCTTCTACTCTTCTATAAATTTGTATATTTGGGAACTCAAACTTTCGATACTACCCGGTCACGATTATTTAGTGAATATCGAATATAAAGTATAATAAAAATAACTTATAACCGTTGCAAAAATGTACAATTCTTGTTGAGTAATTTATGGTAATCATATTAATGAGATAAACTGTCAATCGCCATCAGCAGCAGCATTGCAGTTTTTCCTCGATTGCACAAGAATAGAAATGTACGAACAGAAGTGTACCACTGCAATACGAATAGTACCGCGCGCTGCAGTACGAATGGAAGTGTACGGCTGAAATGTACGAATAGAAGAGTACCGCTGCAATCATAGACGACGAGAGACCTGCTGCTTTCTGCTCCACTGTTGCTTATACCAGCATGTTTTCTTTCAAGACATCAGTTTTTATTACGTTCTGACGGCAGGTTTAGGAATTGTTCAAGAATGACGATTGTATCAAACTTTCCGGAAAACTTTTACCTTCGAGACATCACACTAGTCTAAGCTCATGGAAGCAAAAATAAATTTACCTATTGGAACAGCGGGACTCTGTCAATTTTTTTTCGATACTGATGCAAAGAATATCACAAAGAACGGTTGGTATCCATTCACGTCGTCTGTGCTAGGAATTCTTGCATGTAATTGGTTCATTGTTCGCGTAAATTTGTCATTGAAACTTTTTATCAATTTTATCGCTTAGCAATGAAATTAGAGTGATAACTAGCATATTAAAAAATTGTTACACATTTCATCTATCCAACAACATATTGGTTATTGTTATCCATCATGTGGTTATAACGTTTGAAATGTGACGCAACATTTGCCAGTTTCATTCCCAGTTTTACAGTATGCATCTCAGTATAGTAAACAAAGACGTTGTCCCACGTCAAAACATCACGGTGTACGGATTTCGATACTGTACGGGTTTCGATCCAGCACGGTACAACTCATTCTCAGACAGTTTTTTTATACAACCAACGGTTTCTGGGCTACGATGTTTCCAATAAAACCTATGCTAAAAGTCATACGCCCTTTTAGAATATAACTTATGGGTGTAAAAAATCGCTCCATTTGTGAAAAATCCTCAGTTTGCTAAGCCAAATACGTGTGCAAAGTTTTATTCAAATCAAAAATGGTCGATATTCGACCATCGGTCATTTGGCGCGATTTGTCTCTCATATGAGACTGTAGTTCCACTACAGTTATGTTTATATGAAGATTATAAAGTTATCATTTCACAAAACAGTTTATCAAAACAAAGAATCATATATATAAATGTCATTTTTTCACAAAAAAGATGAACAACCTTTTTTTTGATAATTGTGGTTCGAATCATTCAAACACTAAGCGAAAAATTTAGGGGTTCCGGGGCAAAACGCACCAGTTAACGAAAGCAGAGTTTATTCTTGATAAAACTGAGAGATAAACCAATGTTGAATACTGATCACAATATCAAAACCCTTATTTATTTGTTGAAACTCGCATCAGACGCTAGAACATTATAGAAAATGCATAACACACATTTCTTTATGTGAGTATAATAATTATGAAAAGTCACCAGCCGAGGCAGAATGCACACTTGCTGGGATGAAATGCTCCGCAACAAAGGGGCAAGGCACCATGCAAATGAGGTAAAATGCACACCACCAAAGGGGCAGAATGCCCTACAATATTGGGGCAGTACGGCTTATTGTGTCATCATGGAATTTTTCTCGAGCGGCATAGTTTTTGGAAATACCGGTTTCAATGGTCCATGACCGCCGATTGGACTTCTGGACATTGCTGGGAACGAGATGAAATGCAAGTAAAAAAAAGTTTACAATGAGTTTTTTTGTCCCGAGTTACGAGAAGCGTTATGCCCCGAACGTATCAACAAATACTACAAGGTATACAGCCCTAGGGTTGTATGAAATGGTGACGTGAGACTAAACACTGTAATTAGGGGATTTTTTGTTACAAAATATACAGAGTCTGCAGACAGAATCAATGTGTTTATTTTCAGCCTCCCCTGGAAATCAATTTTTGGAATATATTCAACAACACTCGAAGAAATATCATTTATATTTGGCGATATTATGCCTTTAGTATTTTTTTTTTGCAAAAAAATATGTATTTAACAAGGCACAAGCATATCGTGCTTGTTGAAGAAGCACCAAGAATTTCTCATAATGCGTCAAAGTCAGAATTATCTCTATATCCTCAAAAACCAAATCCAATAATGCTTACGTTATCATAATGAATGGTTTTGTCTTATTTAACTCTACATAAATCAAATCTATAGTATGGATATTACTTTCAAAATAATATGGAAGCCCTTACAAAGGTTCATCAATTGGAAAACATAAGAAAATATTTTGAACAAAATTCCTAACAAGTTCCAGCAAAAAATCGTAGAAATCCACAATTACATTTTTATTTTTTGCTTGACAATTTTTTCATTTGCCTGCAACTACATTCGCTGTATTACGAAGACAGGAAATATACGTTTATTATGGTAAAGCTTAGTATAATAATATATCATCTAACAATTTTGAAATATAAAAAGAGATTCTGTACGAATCTTACTAAATAAACTAAAAAATCACAAGCATTCGCAGGTTCTTACTCTTCTATAAATGTATATATTTAGGAATTTACTCTTTCGATACTATCCGGTCACGATTATTTAGTGAATATCAAAGATAAAATTTAAAAAATATCCGTTGCAAAAATTTACAATTCTTGTTGAGTAATTCATGGCAATCATATTTATGAAATGAACTTTCAATCACCATCAACAGCAGCATTGTAGTTTTTCCTCAATTGCATACGAATAGAAATGTACGAACAAAAGTGTACCACTGCAATACGAATAGTACTGCTGCAGTACGAATAGAAGAGTACCAATGCAATCATAGACGACGAGAGACCTGCGGTTCTATACTCCAGTGGTACTGTTGCTTTTACTGGCATGTTTTCTTTCAAGACATCAGTTTTTATTAGGTTCTACAGTACCTAACACGCAGGTTTAGAGATTGTTCAAGGATGGGTATTGTTTCAAACTTTTAGAAAAACTTTTACCTTCGAGACATCATATTAGTCTAAGCTCATGGAAGCAAAAATAAATTGACCTATTGGGACGGGGAGACTCTGTCAATTTTTATTTCGAAATTGATACAGGGAATATCACAGGGAACGGATGGTGTCCATTCACGTCGTCTGTGCTAGGAATGCTCGCATGTAATTGGTTCATTATTCGCGTAAATTTGTTATTGAAATTATTATCAATTTTACCGCTTAGCAATGAAATTAGAGTGATAATTAACACATTACAAAATTGTTATACATTTTATCTATCCAACAACATATTGGTTATTGTTATCCATCATGTGGTTATGCTGTTATTAGCGTTTGAAATCTGACGCAACATTTGCCCGTTTCATTTCCAATTTTACAGAATACATCCCAGTATAGTAAACAAAGACGTGTCCCACGTCAAAAATGTCTTGTTACATAACGGTAATGCTCATTGAAACTTGTCGATATCCCATCAGAAATATGTTGCTCGACGTTTATTCGATGCAATAACACTTTACGCTGGTGGAAAACAACAACTGAAGAGCTAAAGCACATATTTCAGCTGAGAAAAATAAATTGACCGTATGCAACGAAAACTTTTTTTTGCTTTTATCTAAATTTTCTGACATTGCAGTGCTCTCTAGTTGACAGAGTGGCTATAGAAAACATTGATTTAAATAATAGAACTATTATTTAGTTTATAAAATGTTTCTCCATTGTAAATCGAAGCGTGTGCATCTATAGTTTTTAGCATTAACTATACGGGTTAATCATTTCAATTTCTGAAATAAACAGTTGGATATCCAATAACGACATAGCCACAATTTCTCGGAGACAATGTCTGAATGATCAAAAATAAATATAAAATCGAAGAAATTATCAACTATTAATGTTTTACTATCTATCTCCGTGTTCTGATGTGTACTTTGGATCAACAATCAGTTTCACTGCAGCTAATGTGTGTAAATCGGTTGAGAAGAAACAAAGAAAAAAACACAACTATGGGTCATTTTTAGCATTCTAATTCATTTAGTCTATAAAATCGTCAAGATACATCACAAAAGTTATTTTATTGTTGTAAAAGTTTGATAATAAGTTATTTTAGTCAGTCTTGATGCATTATCACACAAAAGTAATAGAAATAGCAAAAATATGGACTGACCCACAATTGTGCACTGCATAAGGTAATGTCATTACAATTATGGTTCACTGTGTTTAATGCACCGAGTAGAACTATTTTTTTTTTGAGACATTTGCAAATATAAATCATTTCAATAGTACAGTCAGGTTTTTTTACGCGGGTTTTTAATACGCGGATTTTTTACGCGGATTTTTGAAAAATGCGGTTTTTTTCACGCGGATTTTGGAATTAACATGGTTTTTTATGCGGATTTTCTCATTACCGCGGTTTTTTTACGAGGTACGTATCCCCAGCGTAAAAAAAAACGTGACTGTACAAATCAGGACTATGCTATCGCTGTCAAATCTCATATATTTGCAGTGTACCCAACATCTCAATGGTCCGCTGACACTAGCGGTACCCGGAAAATGGGCAGTTTACTCTAAAGGGAAGGATTTTCGGGCAACTGCTCCATATGTTGTCTCTATCTATTGATGACAAAATAAAACTAAAAGCGATCAAATTTATCAATTTGATTACGTGATGTGTATGAAACGGAATTAAATAAGTGAACTGTTATTTATACTGTTTATTTTTAATTCACAGGCTGTTGTATAAACACAAATAATGTGTAATAACTTTTGTTCTACATACATGTACACATGTACACAAATGCCGCCATATTGCTATCGATGTTCGATACATGATTTCCAGTAGATGTCATCCTCCTGGTACAAATAAGGTACAACTGAGTTAAAAAAGCTAATCAAAATTGCTTAGTTTCGTGAGAGCTTTCGTAAAAATGAATCAAAATTGTGTATTCATGGAAGCCCAAGTGAGAATGAGAAGGACGATGAGACCTCTTGTTAGAGAACACTGTAACTAAGAGAAAAGACAATGTTCTAACCGATATGGGAAGTGTCACACCAAAACGAATAACGGCAATGCCAAATCATGCAGCTCGCCCGTTTTGATGTTGACAGTTGAGCAGTTCTACAAAAAATGTTACAGTTTAATATTTTTTTAAATTGTCATTTTTGATTTGACTGAAACTTTGCATAGACGTTGCATAGACTGATTTCTCCATGATCGGATCGGTTACATTGTTTAGGTAATCTTTTGTAGTTTTTATGTAAAAAAAATTAGATGTTAAAAAATAAGCTTTTTAGATAATTTATTTTCAATTTTTCTTTAAACCTTTTTGTCAAAAAATAAATAATTTTTTTCAGAGTGTATATTTTTTCGGAATGACAAAATTATTATCTTCAACTTTGCCGAAGATGCCACACCGATCAAACAAACCGTTTTGGCCCTAAAAATATTTGTGATCATCAATACCTTCCCAAAATAGCATTTTTCAATAGCTTCTCGAAAATAAGCCGTGTACCAAAAAATTGAACCAATGCCACAAAATGGCATCTTTTGTCTATAGAAACGTCTATGCAAAGTTTCAGCCAAATCAAAAATGACATTTTTTGTGGAACTGCTCAACTGTCAACATCAAAACGGGCGAGTTGCATGATTTGGCTGGCATTGCCGTTATTCGTTTTGGTGTGACACTTCCCATAGCGATGAGTGCATTGTCTTTTCTCTTAGTTACAGTGTTCTCTTACAAGAGGTCTCATCGTTAACTTATTTTCAAAGAGCACACTGAGAATATACAAGCAAAGTGTATCAAATATATGAGATGTTTATATCCTCTCATTAATAGAAATTCCAAACTTTGTTTAAAGAATAAACTTTTGATTACCATACAAAATTTTTGGACTAGCAATGCTTTATGCTGTACCGATGGTGTCAAGTTGTTGTTTAACAAGGAAGAACACGCTTCAAAGGATTCAGAATAAAATTCTGAAAATGATTTTGAAGCGTCCTTCTTGTTTTGGCGCACTCGAATTACATAGACACTCGAATTACATAGACATTAGAAGCTATGTCAAATAAAATTATAACCAATCCTCAATTGCTACGATAAGCTCTCTGTATAGCCAATAAGTTAGCAATTAAGTTAGTTGTAAGTTACGAATAATAAGTCCTAATTGCGAGAGCAAACAAATCCTAACAATTAAAATTACAATTTTTCTAACAGTGTTGAGAAGTCACCATTTGTGATTGGACACACATACTCATTATTCACTAATATTTATCATAAATACTTAAACTACTAACAATCCCCCCCCCCTTATTGAAAAAAAGAGGTCTCAACGTCCTTCTCATTCTCACTTGTGCTTCCATACAGTCAATACAGTTCAATACAGTCCCTCCACAATTATGGGTCAGCTACAATTATGGGTCATTTTTACGGAAGCTCTCACGAAACCAAGCAATTTTCATTCGGTAATTCGAAAATCCGCATAAAAAACCACGTTAATTAAAAAATCCGCGTGGAGAAACCGCATTATTCATAAATCCGCGTAAAAAAACCCTCGTAAAAATCCGCGTAAAAAACCCTCGTAAATAATCCGCGTGAAAAACCCCTCGTAAAAATCCGCGTATTAAAAAACCGCGTAAAAAAACCTGACTCTCCTATTTAAATGATTTATATTTGCAAATGTCTGCAGTGAAACTGATTGTTGATCGAAAGTACACATCAGAACACGGAAAGAGATAGTAAAACATTATAAGTTCTTAATTTCTTCGATTTTATATTTATTTTTGAACATTCAGACAACACTTTGACTGACTGTAGAGGGTCTGTATGTTGTGTTGCGTTTGTCTCCGAGAAATTGTTGCTATGTCGTTATTGGATATCCAACTGTTTATTCCAGAAATTGAAATGATTAACCCGTATAGTTAATGGTAAAAACTGTAGATGCACACACTTCGATTTACAATGAAGAAACATTTTATAAACAAAATAATAGCTCTATTATTTAAATCAATGTTTTCTATATTCACCCTGTCAATTAAAAAGCACTGCAATGTCAGAAAATTTAGATAAATGCAAAAAAAGTTTTCGTATGATACATATTCTGTTTTTGATCTCTGTCAATGTATTCCTTGTACAACTTTTGCGTTATGCGTTTCACGCATTGGTTGTGCGAAGTCAGAGCAAATTCTGTGCGAATTGAAAGGACACATTGGATGATTAAAGCTTGAACTTTTGCGTGTTGAGAGTGAAATGTTTGATGGATTCTCACAACACGATTTTCACTCATGATTCTTAGTGCCACAGACAGGGCAGTCTTGCGGATTCCTTTTTCAAAATTCCTTATGGAGGACCCCTACGTAAACGAAAAACATTAACAACAGGATGAATATTAGAGCCTTAAGAGCATGAATATAAAGCATGAATCAGTGATAAAACTGGTGAGATAAATATGGTAGCGTAATGAAAATGGTTTATATTACAAAATATCGGACAAAATTTCACATGTTTACTATATTTTCCATACTGATCGATGCCATAACAGCAAGTAATACTATTTTGTTTATATCTTCAATGGTTTTGTAAAAAAATGGTTTGTAATCAAGGTGTGGATTCGCGAACGTCAGCTTAACTTCTATGTGTTCGACGGGGTATCCGGGTACCTTTTTATTAGGTTGCACAAAATGTCATACTTTACTGCAATCAAAAGTGATAAGACTCAGTGACATCTCAATTCGTTGAAATGACCGACGGGGTACCCAATTTTTAATTCTTGTAATTTTGACAATTTTCATACGATTTCGATACTATTAGCATCAAAAGATGCAGTAACTTCTCTACTTTTAAATGAAAGTCAGCGGTGCCTTGAAAGTATTTTCTCATTACCGGGAATCTGCTTTTCCGGGATATGTTCCGAAACTGAAGATTTTCATGAATATATGAACAGAATCTTACAACTGGTCCAAAGTTCATAACATTGTTTCACAGGCCATTTTTATGGTTTTGGCTGTTATAGTGATATGCCCTCAAAATGGTCCTTCCGAAAAAGATTGCACCGGGGCTTCTAGTAGCCATAGAAACAATCTCGTAGACCCAAAACCATCGAATATGGATGTTTCCGAAATCGGGATTGTGAAATTAGAAATGGTGACTTCCCTTTTCTAAAAATAGCTTGACCAAAAACCACCTTATATGAGTAGTTTCAGAATCGGTGTGATGTCCGGAGACCTGAGAACGACAACAGAGTTCATTTTAGATTGAAAAATGGCTCGGAATTGGGCCAATTTTGATACATTTCCCAAAAACTGGAAGTCGCCATTTTGATATTCAAAACGGCCATTAAGGTCGTTTGCAGATCTCCGAACATTATCCCGATTCCGGAAGTACTCATATGAGGTAATTGTAATTAAACCAAATACATATGTATATTTTTAAAAATTCATTAAAATCCTTAGTTCCGGAAAATATCTCCTAAAAAACGGATTTCCGGGAATGAGTAAATTCTTCTAGAGCACCGGTGACACTGATTTCAAGGTAAATAAGTTGCTGAGTCTTTTAGTACTGAAACCATTGAAATCGGGTGAAAATTGTCGAAGTTAAAAGAGTTTCAATTTGCGGGTACCCGGGTAGCCTGTCGAGAATGAAAAGTGTTTTATTTGTCGAGCACATATTAAATTGTAAACTCATAAATAAATATTATAACTTTTCGATCATTAGTTCTCTCAAAATTTGTCAGTTGTTGTGTCACAGTGGTTATTTTTAACCGTCAAGGTAAAAGTTATAGATCCATAAAAATGTCGTTACGGAAATTTGAAGTCTTGTTTAACAAATAGAAATTCTTTAAGAATTCTGGTTATGTGCTTTGGTATAGACCACGGTTTTTTTCAGCAAGTTATTTTTCATTAGACTGCTGTAGAAAAAAATGCTAAACTTTAGCTTTTCAAACCCAAAATTTAAACGGAAAACCACATTTTTTCGAATTTTACACTTTAATAATATTAACTCATGACGTGTTTATTTTAGGCATTGAACGGATTTGTTATCATTTTAACTTGCGAAGGTGAGGTATTTTTTGCCACTCACACGATAGAGAGCTACTTAGGATTTCACCAGGTAAGAATTATAAAAGTTTGAAATGTGTTGCATGTTCTGCTAATTAACACTTCCACTCACATTATATGCTTGTTTATATAGTTAGATATAAAAATATGGTATGTCAAATATTATAGAATATCAAATTTTGAGTTAAAACAATTGTTTCAATTTTTTTTATTTTATTTTATCTATTTATTTAACAATTCGCCAATAAACAATTTACATAGCAATGACCTTTTATGTGTGTGTGGAAACCTATTTCTAGAACCCACTGTCTGGCGTTGATTTTATGTGAAAAAAGCTGCAGTTAGCTTCCATTCCTGCAACTATCTTAGTTTCGGAATTTAGAAGGTGTTAGCTCTACCGACCTTCCAAACACGCTATACAGAGTGACTGAGTATTTGCAGTAAATTCCGGAATAATTCCATTTGGTACACTCCGCCTCAAAATAAAATTTGAATCATACAGATTTTAATTTAGAATCTTAAATTAATCTTAAAATAATTTTCAATTTGTTCGATACATCTGTATAAAAAAGGTGACCCGTATTGAATGATCATATTATACTTAAATTAATGAATAGAGGAGTGGCACGACGAGAAAATTGCCATTAATAAATAAATTAATAATTAAATCGTGTCATATACATATTATGGTCGAATCGACTTTTCGAATTTCACTTAGAAGTAGGACTCAAAAGTTTGTCTTCTCGAAAATGCGCTCTTGCAAAATTTCAGCTCAATTGGACTTTGGGAACACGTGCCTTAAAGCGGTCAAAGATTCACTGTTTTGACAAATGGAGAAGAACACAGGCCAATTTTTTTAAAAAAAAAACGACGTTTCATGCATTTTTAAGACGTTAGCTTAAAAAAAATAAAAAGCAGACTAGCTGCGGTGGTGTAATGGAAACGCATCTGAGCGGAGATAAGAAGTTGTGGATTGGAGTCCCACATGCTGAACTATATTTTTCGAAGTTCCTTATTTTTTTTTCCTATTATAATTTTTCTACTTTCATCCCTACATTTAATGCATAGAAGAAACAACAAAAATCAAATGCAAAAAAGTCGATATTTATTTGCGTTACATTTGCATCATTTACGGTGGAAACAGCACTCAGACATGCATACAAGCTTACATGTAAACCTTTATGTGAGATGCTAAATGACACTACTTTTGTTTGTCACTTCCAATGTATGAGGTACAGTTTTGTAATTAGCAAAAAGATCTATTTTGAGCTGGCTCTTGCCTATGCACTATACTTTTTTTTAGCAACATTGTTTTAGTGTTCACTTCACCATCACACGTGATTCCGCGGTTGAAAATTAAAAACAAAAGAAAAAATCATCATATTTAACCAGTCAACATTTTTGGCCAGTTTGAAGCTATGACATTCGAAATGCGGCAATTTGTTCAGGTGATAAACTTTTATTTCATTAGGCGGTATTTGCAGATATGAAGAAATTTTGCAATGGTTGTAGTTACACGACAAGCAACAAAAGGTAGAGGAAGGAATTGTGATTTTTAAACAAATTTGATAGTATCTAGTATTCTAGTAGTAAGTATTGCATATATTTTTCTAAATTACATGTATCTGTTTTTTAGACTTTTTTACTCTGTTCGGTGTTGTTCAACGAACTGTGATTTGTACAAAATTTGTAAATTTGTAAACGATTGTCGATAATACGAAATTGTCAACGGATGAAAACCGGAAACATAACATTTTGCACTACTTCAAATAATGTTTAAATATTTAAAATTTAGATGCGATTTTTACAAATAGATGCGATACAACAGGGTTGCGGATCTTATTTTTGTCGTATTACGGACATGTTGCTTCATTAGTGACTGTTGTAGTCACATTGATACGAGAAAATGGAATATTTTTATGTATATACTCTTGAATTTACTTGCATTTCGATCAAAACCATTTGATTTTATAAACAAGCTAATCAAACTTCACAATGTCTTAAGATAACTCAACTTCCTTTTTCTTTTATTGATCTTCGCACCGATATTATTTTAGTTCTAAGTATATTTTATTCGTCTGCTCGCAACCTCAAAATAATTATTTACTGGAATTTCTGGAAATTTAGTAATGCGTTATATTGAAAAGAAATGAGTTTTCGTAACACCGATAACTATTCATGATGATTAATGTTTTTTTATAAATGAGTAATAATGAAAATAAAATCAGCAAAAATGTGACAGACCAACTATTTTCTTCGTCGTACTGGTGCAGGTAGGAAAGGTGAAAATTTCGATCGAAGCTTCGACAATATGTTTGAATCAGGGGGATAACAGCATGCTGTCTCTCTTTATTTTAAAAGAGTGAAGAGTCTTTTCGACTAAAGGTGTCAGTAAATGGGCTTTCTGCTGGGCATCTGCCTCGAGGCTTTATTTCAAATAAAGACCCGATATGTAGGCGAATGTCAAACATGTAGAGTTTAGATAGGGCTGCCATACCCTTGGTTTGAACCTTGGCAATTCCACAAAAACAAATCCAGTGTTAATATTTTGGAGAAATAAAAAAAATGTTCAAAACAACAATTTTCTCTCACGTTTTTCTGCAGTATATTTTTGTGTTTTTAACGGCAAAATTGTTACCTACAACTTTGCCGAAGACACTATACCGAATAATCAAACCGTTTAAATGTTAGCAATATTTTTATCTATTAAACACTCGGCGCGGGAAAGAATTTCAAAACTTGATGTCCGGATTTTGTGCTGGCATAAATCAAGCGTCAACAAAATTCAGATTCACAAAAAGTGAGTTTTTTTAAATGTTTAATCCATAATTACATTTTTGAGTTATTTGTCTCAAAGAATCTCTTTATATTTTTTTCTAAAAGAACATAATTCCTCTCTATAACTTTGCTAAAGACGATATACCAATCAAACCAAACGTTTTTCTTTTTCTGGAAAATTTAAACTCTTTTGTTTCTTATTTTTCCATGATCGGACAGCCATCAACGTTTATCTAATCTTTTGTTGTTTTCTTAAAAAAATAGATTTAAAAAAAATGAGTTTCTTCAGATAACTAACGTTCAATTTTTTTGGGGTGTATATTTTTTTCAGAGTCAAAAATATTATCTACGGCTTTGTAGAAGACGGCACATCAATCAGACAAACCGTTTTGGCTCTAAAATTATTCATAATAATCAATACCTTTTTTACATAGCATTTTTAAATTGCTTCTCAAAAACGTGGCGTGATTCAAAAAAATAACCAAATGCAGAAAACGGCATGTATAACCCATAGTAACATCTATGCAAAGTTTCAACTAAATCAAGAATACTCGATTAGAATGGTTGCTCGTTTTTTTCTGTAGAAATGCTCATTTAACTTGATAGTAGGGGCCTTTGCAGATATAGGATATCTTTCAATAGCAAACAAAAATATGGGGATACATTCCTTCGAAACTTGATCTTCTGTTGTTATTCGACTCTAACTTTTTTTACCAGCCGAAATTTAAACATGTGACGACTAGATTGTTAGACCATCATCTCACTTCGAGACCAACTCGAAGGCGTAGTATGTTTCAATAGTATTGCCATAAAAAACTCAGCAATCGCGATCAAATTCTTTCAAATTCAATTTACTCTTCTAGCTCACAAAAGATCGAGTGATTTATTATATATGTATATATACCATTTACTGTATAACTATAATAAATGGTCACTCAAGTGCTATTGTTTTTTGCTTTTGAGAAAAAAAGATCTCTGTATAATTTGCCATCCTTGAAATGTAGTTTCGAAGGTCTTATGGCGTCGTTGTATGTTACTGGCGTCTGATTTACACAAAAAAATATTTGCATGATCCGATTTTCTCAACATTATTTTCGCTGTACGGTTAAAAAAGTGTTCAAATAAATAATAATTCTGAACATTCATAATAAAACGCGGTAGGGTGCGCTCGCTGTCGAAAAAATATAATTCCAAACATTCATTATCTTTCGCAAAATCGCTCGACGTGAGCTTTCAATTTGTTACAAACAGTGTAGAAAGAATGTTTATTTTCTTTATTCTCTAAATCGAGAGTATTCTTGTTACTCGTTTGGAAGTGCTGTCCAGTCTGGGCGAATATATATTATTGATTTTTGCTTCTTTCTACAGTTTGATTTATTTATTTATGCATTTCTTCATCCAACCTGTTCTAACTGTGATATAGGACCCTAATAATTAGAAGAACAACCACAATGAGAAGGCTTCTGCAAGCAAGCAACAGGTTTATAATGATATCCTAATAAACTTGATTCAGATCGCAGGATTCCTCGCGTATCTGTTACAGTAAAATATTGAATGCTAAACATATTCATTTACTTAACGGAGGTTGTTAACCTCAAATGACATGGAAATCTAACATTGGAAATAATATTAGTGAAGTATACACCTTATTCCAAAGTGAAGTATACACCTTACTACTAAAGTGTTTATGTGTAAATATTCTTTCAAGGTTACTATATTATCGCATATCAGAAAATCAAAAATTCTTCAGCGCGGTAAATTTGTAAGTTGTGTTTTACCACTTACTACAATCATAATGTCAAACAGAAGGTGTTGTTTTCCTATTTTTTAAATTTCATTATGAACGGACATTTAGCACATGTATATGATTGCCCGTGTGACTATCGCGTTAGATCAAAATCAGATGAAATCGAACAACAACCACCAAAATGATGCATGACACAACAGCGATATACTACTATTGACATTTCGCAAAAAATGAGAAAAAATCTATTTTTCGAGTACAAAATGATTCTGGTGAGGTTTCACTTGCTTTTGCTAGCGTGAACTATACTATGTATTTTTACTTACTCTTTACTGATTCGCAAATTACCGTATTCAGAACAACGCATAAAATATGTCAGAAGTAAAAAATTATCTAGTTTTTTTTTTGCAATTGAAATGTAACGAATAACAATACAAGCAAAATACGAATATACAAAATAAGTTGACTGTTGTTGCGGACCCTAAGCCACCGTATTTAGTGTGCACAAATATCTAGTTGAATTTATCTGTGAGTGACATTACGCATGGGTACTTTAAATATTCTATGAGTATTCTAAATGTCACTAAGTGTTACCCAGCTTTATTTAAAGTGATGATGATCATCGGGCGGGACCACAAAAATTCGAGGAAGACGATCTATCCATTAGATAATAAATTTCAGGCTATCAAACCAGAAAAGCAAAAAAAGGAAGTAGTTTTATCTATACGTATACAAAATCCTTTTAGAATATTACAACGCTTACCTTACCTTAGCTTACCAGTCAGCTCCAGGCCGAAGTATCCTTTGCTGTTTGAAAAAGTCGTCTCCATTCAATTTGGTAAATGGCTGCAGCTCGCCAGCCATGTCGTATACGGAGTCCCTGCAGGTCGTCTCCCACTTGATCGAGCCACCTTGCTCGTTGCGCGCCTTATCGCCTCGTTTAAGTCGGGTCGTTATCGAGAACCTAGCAGCTGATGCACCTTGTGGTTCATCCTTCTTCGCCACGATCTATGTTCATTTTGCATTCCACCACAGATGGTACCACAGATGATTCGAAGACCCAAAGGGCGCGTTCGTATTCTACGACTATAGATCTAGTTTCGTGGCCGTAAAGGTAAACTTGTAGATGGTCTACATTGTGGAGCGGTGAATTTTGTTCGATTGAAGTGTTTTCCGCAGTAAGCGCGATTTCAGAGTGGGACAGTGGGACCAAACTGAAAAAAGACGTTTTAGCATATAGGTGTCTTCGAAGAAGTTTTTTAATATGCGATTTCGAATATTTTAAGATATTCGTTGAAAATGATATTAAGGGGGTATTCAGTCAAATTAAAAGCAACAACATCTAGTTGCAAGCTATCAAATTTAGGTCTTCGGCAAAGTTGTAGAACTATAAAATTTGTGTCTATATTATAATACCATTGAGATATAGTTAAATTTCTGACAACAACTTAAAATCAATTTATTAAGTTTCTTGAGCTTAAATCGCTTTTAATCGAGTTGATATATTTTACAAAGTTGTTGGTATGATCAAGATGCACAACTTTTCTTAATACTTCAATATCGTATATCGAATGGTTTGGTTTGAAAATTAGTTTTGAGCAATAATTTTACTCATTTTTCAATGAATATATCTCAATAAATGGCACTTTGTAGCAGCTAAATCAGTCGTTGTATACACTAAAAATGTACGAAAAATCATGGCTGGGTATGATCAGGTATTATGGTTTTCCCAGACAAATCCTAACAATTAAAACTACAATTTTTATAACAGCGTTGAGAAGTCACCATTTGTGATTGGACACACATACTCATTATTTACTAATATTTATCATAAATACTTAAACTACTAACAACCCCCCAGCCCCTTGAAAAAATGGTTTCCCAGCCATCTTTTCGATCTTACCAATCACATTTCTGATGACCTTGTATACGGATTTCACACTAGCTCGTCCTCCAGAACGTCTTGAACTGTCCTACAGATCAGACGTTTTTTCGGTTGCTTGTGGACTGGTCTTTGACTGCCTGTAGCTTCAAAGTTTATGTTTTGTCAGTGTGTCTTTTAAAGACTACCTGAAGGTTTTTCCCATCAGTCTTTCTCAAGACTACCTACTTTTTAATTTAACATTTGTTTTAACTTTTAATTTGTTTTAACTTTTTTCGTATCACCTGAAATGACAGGGCGAAAAAAGAAACCGTGCATCACTACGAGGAGAAAGAGAGAGCATTCTCTCTCGGACAATTCGAATGTCTGCAGCGATAACATGTTTGATGTTTTGCTTGAGCAAGAAGCCGATGAAATGGAAGTTATTAGTAATGATACTATAAAAAATGTAAATTCTTTAAAAAAAGAGAACGTTCCACCTATTGTGGTAACTATTTCTTCTGAATTTAATATTTTCGAAAAGGAACTTTCAACGTTTGTTTCTGACGTTAAAGTTACCTATCAAATTGGCCGTAGAGGTGAATGCCGCTTATTAGCCGACTCAATAAAGGGTCGTGATCGTCTTGTTCAGTATTTAACTGACAAGATGTACATTTTTTTTACCTACGACACCAAGAACGCCAAACCGTTCAAGGTTGTCTTGAAAGGTCTCACCAACGATCAAACCGTTGATGAGATCAAAATTACTTTGACAGAATAACTTGGCATAGCCCCTTCCCAAGTAATGCTTATGAAACAAAAATCACGAGGTGAAAACAGTCAGAGAGCTGGAGTTTCCCTTGTGAACTATTTAATTCATTTTAACCGCAGTGAGATTAACAACTTATTATTATTATTATTATTATTTTGAAAAAGCACATGCTTTATATAATGTGTGTGTAAAGTGGGAAATTTATAGGAAGTTTGGCGGAGGTGAAAAGCATATCACCCAATGTCGTACTTACCAACAATATGGCCATGGATCTAATTTCTGTAACATGTGTATGTATGACCTTCTAGATTCCACTGTCTGGCAGTGATAGGGTGAAAAAAGACAATGATGATCTAATTTCTGTAACATGGACCAAAAATGCCTTTATTGTGGAAACTCTCACAAAAAGGACACATGTCCTGTGAAAGAGAGTAAAAAACTTCTTCTCTCCTTTGCATACCCGTTTAACGTATGCACAGGTAACAGGTAGTTCGAATATTATTTCACTTAATGTGTGTAGTTCGAAAATGACCGTTAACATGGGAGGTAAACCAAAACCGGTAGAAAATAAAAATACACCTATTACCCAGCTAAATAATACTACCGAAATATTTTTTCTAATGTCAACTGTTTGGGGCCTATTACGGCAGGTAAACTTTCTTTTCTGGACCGGCAATGTTCGATCTTATGAACGCCATGTTGCAGGCAAAATCCATGTTTGAAGCTATTCAAATTGGAACAAATTTCACGATTGAAATTGTTTCTAATTTGAAATTTAGCAATGATTTTAAATGAAACAATAAAAACTTTAAATTGAAATGCTCGCTCATTGAAGGGCAATGAGAATGAGCTTTTTAATTTTTTAACAGTAAATAATGTGCATATTGCAATTATTACTGAAACATTTTTGAAACCTAACATCAAATTAAATTATGATCCCAATTACGTGGTTCATAGATATGATAGCATTCAGGGTTCCGGCGGTGGAGTTGCAATTGTTATTCATCGTCGAATCAAACATCGTGCTCTTCCCCATCTTGAGACGAAAGTTATTGAAACTTTGGGAATTGAAGTTCAAACTGAACTTGGGATTTTATTTATTGCCGCAGCATATTTACCATTCCAGTGCACACGCGAGCACAAAAGTTATTTTAAAGGTGATTTAAAAAACTCACCAGAAATCGTTCAAAATTTTTCATAATCGGCGATTTTAACGCTAAACATCGATCATGGAGAATTATTCTCAAAGTAATTCCAATGGCAAAATTTTATTCAATGACTGTTCTGCCGGTACCCGGATAAATGTCCCATAATGAAAAACAACATGTTGAGAAAACGGCGAATTATTATTATCCGTGAATTTTCGGATTTCCAGCAATTACATCCAGAACCAATGACCATAACAGTTTCATGGCACCACAAGTTTATCGTTGACTTGAACTTTATATAACTTGAAAAAAAAGACAAAATGGGACAAAATATGCGGGTACATTTCAAAAGTACTCGCAGCAACCAGCAACCGGCAGTATCATTGGCAACGTAGATTGTACTACAGATAAACAACATTAGTCTAGTTAATTAAATGACATACTTCCATATGCCTAAAATAATCCTATATACACTAATCTGGAGCAAATTTATATGTTTGGAGTTTGCACCCCTTTGCAGTGGGACTGTAATGCTGGTACTTCCAATATGGGACAAAAACAACTTGGGATTTTTTCCATGTTTTTCCATACAAAAGTATCAATTTTAATTTTTTTACAGAAAATATGATAACAGTTAAGTCGATTCCCGATGATAACTCAAAAGTGACCAAAATCAGTATGGGACAGTTATGCGGGTACCCGCAGTGTTCCTCAGGATACTATTCTATTTTGTCTCCGAATAGTCCTATATATTTTCCTTCTGTAAGAAATCCATCAACAATCGATTTGGTACTAACAAATCAAAGTCATGTATGTAGTGATTTGATAACACATGCTGATTTTGATTCTGACCATCTTCCAATAACTTTTTCTATATCACATGAATCAGTGTTAAACCCTATGAGCTCGGTTTTTAACTATAACAAGGCTAATTGGGAAAGATACAAAACTCATATTGAAGGAAATTTCAATAATGAGCTTGTTTTGCAAAACGAAGTGAATATTGATTCCGCTTCGGAAGCATTGAAATGTGCAATTGTTGATGCCAGGAATTATACTGTTCCAAAGGCTCAAGTGAAATTTGATTCACCAATAATTGACGAAAATATTCAACTTCTAATTCGTTTGAAAAATGTCCGCAGACGTCGATATCAACGTTCTCGTGACCCTGTTTTTAAAATGATTTATAAAGATTTACAGAAAGAGATTAAACATAGATTCACTCTTCTGAGAAATCAAAATTTTGAGACTAAAGTTGAAAAATTGAAACCATATTCAAAACCGTTTTGGAAGCTGTCGAAGATTCTTAAGAAACCTTCATAGCCTATTCCAGTTTTAAAAGATGGTGAACGTTTTCTTGTATCCAATGAACAAAAGGCTCAAAGACTTACTCAGCAGTTTGAGAGTGTTCATAACTCAATTTTGAATTTTGTGAGTCCAATTGGAAATGAAGTCACACGTCAATTTGATTTAATTTCTTCCCAGATTTTTTACCTGCAGAAATAATTGAAACTAACTTGAATGAGATTAAATCAATTATTAAAAATTTCAAAAATATGAAAGCACCTGGTGACGATGGAATCTTCAATATACTAATCAAACATCTCCCTGAGAGCACAATGGAATTTTTAGTGAAAATTTTCAATTGCTGCTTCAAAATTGCATATTTTCCCAAATTATGGAAAAATGCAAAAATTACTCCAATTTTAAAGCCGGATAAGAATCCAGCTGAAGTTTCAAGTTATCGACCAATCAGTTTGCTTTCTTCAATAAGTAAACTGTTTGAGAGAATTTTTGCAGATGAAAAGTTTGGATTTCGCCATGGGCATTCCACTACTCTTTTAGACATAGAAAAAGCATTCGACAGTGTTTGGCATAAAGGTTTGAACTCTGCAGGTTGTCTAGCAGAATTCAAAATCAGAGCAGGTGTGCCTCAAGGTTCAGTCTTGGGTCTAGTCCTGTACAACATATTCACTTCAGATCTTCCTGATTTGCCTCCAGGATGCACAAAGCCATTGTTCTGCGATGACACAAGCATTTCCGTAAAAGGAAAAAGCCTTCGTGTCATATGCAGTCGATTGCAGAAAAGTTTAGATATTTTTTCTTCCTACTTGCAAAAGTAGAAAATCCCTCCCAATGCTTCTAAAACTCAAATGATATTTTTTGCTTATAAGACTAGGGCTTCTTTCCACAAGCCAAACAATAATCACGTTGTCAAGATGAATTTTAAGTTGGTCTGACAAGGTTAAGTACTTGGGACTAATTTACGATAAAAAACTTATTTTCAAAGAGCACATTGAGAGTATACAAGCCAAGTGCATCAAATATACGAGATGTTTATATCCTCTCATTAACAGGAAATCTAAACTTTGTTGAAAGGCAAACTTTTGATTTACAAACAAATTTTTAGACCAGCAATGCTTTATACTGTAACGATCTGGTCAAGTTGCTGTTCAACAAGGAAGAAAACGCTCCAAAGGATTCAAAATAAAATTCTGAAAATGATTTTGAAGCGTCCTCCTTGGTTTGGTACACTCGAATTACATAGACTTTCCGGTGTTGAACCATTAGAAGCTATGTCAAATAAAATTATTAAAAATTTTCTACAAAAATCGTTACAATCCTCAATTGCTACGATAAGCTCTCTTTATAGCCAATTAGTTAGCAATTAAGTTAGTTTTAAGTTTACTTCCTCTTTTTTGACAAGTAGGTTTAAATCCCTACGAATGATGAGTCCTAATTGCGACACCTAACAATTAAAATTACAAATTTCTAACAGTGTTGAGAAGTCACCATTTGTGATTGGACACACATACTCATTATTTACTAATATTTATCATAAATTCTTAAGCTAATAACAAATCCCCCCCTTTAAAAAAACTAACTCGACCAGATGTTGGCAGCAACCTCTCAGAATTCATTGAAACTTTGTAAGTATGAAAGCCTTCCTAAACAAAGCAACTTTGCAAACTTTTCGAAAATTTATTTAGGCTAACATTTGAAAAGGTCTGAACATTTTATGTCTTTTCTATAATAAGATATATCTAAATAATGAAGAGGAATAGAGAAAAGTTTTCGAGGGTTGGCTTTTAGGAAACTGTCTGAATTTTCATCAAAAAATGCTGGAAAAAAATGAATTTGAGATCGTACACTAAAAGAATTTGATCTTAAAAACATGAAGTGGTTTGAGTACCAAAAGGCCATTTCAGATTTCTGAATACATGATTTTTGTATAAACGTTTTGAAATAGGAAAAAAAAACTTTTTCTAACATTTTTTTTATGTCCTTGAAATGTTTTCAACATGAAACAGTGTTGGAGATAATTTTTTTGTTAGAAACACTTTTTTTCCTTAGAAGTAAGCATTTTAAAATGCTCAGAAGATTATTGATAGCTAAATTTTCTATATGAAAATTTAAGTTCCAAGAAATCTGAGCTGATCAGTTTTTTAAAAATACTATTTTGTTTTTTTTTCAGTGTGTTAGTTTTAAATTTTGAATAAAAACTCAGGCAGTTCCCTATAAGTTATCTCTCGTTATCTTTTCTCTATATTTTACAATTATTCAGATATATCGAATATTAAAAAGCTTAAAACTTTCATAAGTTTGCAGTAATTTGCAAATTAGATTAGTTTAGAAAGGCTTCACATCCACAAAGTTTCAATGAATTCCGAGAAATTGCTAGCAACATCTGGTCGAGTTAGTGTGAAACTCGAATACAAGGTCATCAGAAATGTGATTGGTATGATCAAAAAGATTGCTGGGAAAACCATAATACCCGGTCATACCCGGCCATGATTATTCGTACACTTCTAGCGTATGCAACGACTGATTAAATGATGCTAATTTTGGCTCCCACAAAGTGCCCTTTTTTGAGACATCTGATTTGAAAAATGAGTAGAATTTTGACTCAAAATTACTTCTATAAGTAAACCATTCAATATACGATATTGAAGTCTATAGAAAAGTTGTGTATCATGAAGATATCTCGCGTAATTTTTCAAAAGGACCTAAATGTTACAATGAGAGATTCTCTCCTCTCTTACTTTGTATCGTTAATTACGTCGTCATTATAAACATTTTCCAAGCTTTCTTCTCCTTAATCGAGAGATTGTAATACTGTCTTGCTTACTATGCATTGAGTGTTATGAAATATGGAAAATATAACATAGTTATTGATCAAAGAGAAAGTAAACAAAGAGAGTCTCTCAATGTTAGATAGGTCCTTTTGAAAAATTACGCGAGATATCAACAACTTTGTAGAATATGTCAACTCGAATAAATGCGATTCAAAATCAAGAAACTCAATGAGTTGATTTTAAGGGGGTTTTTACAGAAATTAACTATGTCTCAATGGTATTACAATATAGACACTTAGTTTCGCCGAGAAAATTCAAAAATTTTATAGTTCTACAACTTTACCAAAGACCTCAATTTGATAGCTTGCAACTAGATGTTGTTGCTTTTATTGTGACTGAATACCCCTTAATAACATTTTCAACGAATATCTTAAAATATTCAAAATCGCATATTAGAAAACTTCTCCGAAGACACCTATATGCTAAAACGTCCAAAAAGACTTTTGTCCGTCTTTTTTCAGTTTGGTCCCACTGTGCATAATTCGTCTTTTTATCTCTCTGCTAGCGTTGTTGTCGCT
The DNA here is from genome assembly GCF_029784165.1 of Wyeomyia smithii. NCBI lineage: Eukaryota > Metazoa > Arthropoda > Insecta > Diptera > Culicidae > Wyeomyia > Wyeomyia smithii. Next base: position 160,885,744 of record NC_073695.1, on the reverse strand, counting down.
GGTCACTCGTGAGCCCAAATACACAAACTCATTTATCACCTCGATTTCGTCACCGGATTCTAGGTGAGAGGCTAACCGAGTCCTCCCTCGAGCCTCTATTTCTCATGTGTTTTACCTTCGACGTAATTATGACTAGTATAATTCGATTTCCTTCTGCTTAAGTCTGCTGCGCGTTTCCGTCAACGTCTCAAAGTTGCGTGCCATAATGTCAATGTCGTTGGCGAAGCCAAGTAAGTGGCCGGACTTCGTGAAGATCGTACCACTCGTCTCTAACCCCGCTCTTCTAATAACACTTCTCATAGCAATGTTAAAGAAATCACCCTGCCGCAACCGTCTTTGAGATTCGAAAGGACTCGCGAGCATCCCCGAAACTTGCACTGTACGAATCACTCTGTCTATCATCGCTTGAACTAATCGCGTAAGTTTGTCCAGGAGCCCGTGTTCGTGCATAATTTGCCATTGAGTATAGTTTCGTACGCTGCTTTGAAGTCGAGGAACAGGTGATGCGTGGTTACGTTGTACTCGTTGCAATTTTGGAGTGCTTGCAGCAGTCTAAAGATCAGTTTCGTGGTGACGCGGGCTCCCATGAGTCCCTCCTGATATAACCCAGCGAATTTCTAGGCTATGGCATAGAAGTAGGCAGCGCTTAGCAGCGTGATTGCACGACAGTTGTTACAATCTAGTTTGTCGCCTTTATTGTAGATGGGACGCACGATTTCTTCCATCCATTTTTCCGTAACGTCTCATCCTCGAAAATTTTGGCAATCATCCAGTGCAGCGGCTTAGTTGTTGTTCAACCTGCCGCTGCACGTACTCCTAGAATGATTGCCGTATCATTATCGTCTGCTTTAATATTACCGTTAAGATGCTCGTAGTACCTACTTTTTGCATCTTCCGATCACCTCATACACGCTAGACAGGCAGATTTCTTTCCAGGTCATGAGCTCACGGGACATTTCGACTTGTGGTACGAAGCCTCCGCGCGAGAATTTGAACAGTTTCATGTAGAACTGAACTATGAGAAGCGAAATAAAAAGACAACAACAAAATAGTAATGATCAAGTTTTCTCGGTAACTTCAGATAACGAGGTCAAAGCCTTAAATTAAAAAAAGACAGGGAGACAAAAGAATTGTTTCTCTCGGAGGTTTCAGTAGAATTTGTTTTTTCCTGCCGTAATACGCCGATGAATTTCGACAGTTACCAGTGGGATGTAACGGATATCCGCATCCGCATCCGCAAATGCGAAACATCCGCATGAAAATTGACATCCGCATCAACATCTGCATCCGTAATCTCATATCCGCATCCGCATCCGCATCATACCATGCGGATATTAAAAAAAAATATCTTTTCATAAAATATTGCAGAAAAATTTTCCTTGGTGTATTTACTGCTCGCCCAAATGACATTTGCACTGGGAAGGGGCATGGTTATGTGAAAAAAAGCAAAATATAACACAAGAGATGCTACGGATATCCGCATCCGAATTCGCGAATGCGGAACACCCGCATCAACATCTGCATCCGTAATCACATATCCGCATCCGCATCCGCATCTGCAGATGTCTGAAAAATCACATCCGTAACATCCCTGGTTGCCAGTGAGCCCTGGTACACGTCGATCACCTCGAATTCATCACTTTCGTCTTCAAAGCGAAGCAATACAAAGCCTTGGTGTTACATTCCGATTCGGAACTCGACCTTCTGTTTAGTTATACACAGACTTCGCAGTCAACTGTTTAATGTGTGACGTCACACCCTGCGAAGAACCCAATGCTCCGTCACGAGCCTTATAATTAAAGTTTAATTTTGTTCCTAGGAGGGCATAGCCTTCTGCTATGCTTTAGTCAGGCGAAACATTTAATTCCCTTGACAGAGGACCACGAACGGCTCTGTCAACACTCTATGTATAAACAGATTATGCCATAGGTGGCAAAGAACTTCGCGCAGCCTTCTGCTGTGCCACCGGCAAACAAACTCAACCAAAATAAATGTATCAACAGATTATGCCATAGGTGGCAAAGAACTTCGCGCAGCCTTCTGCTGTGCCACCGGCAAACAAACTGAACCAAAATAAACAAGTTTTGTGTTATAAACAAAACAGAAGTCGCCGGTTCAACGGTGTTGATGCTCTCGCATGCGTTCTATCGTACATGCGGTACTAGATTATAGGTTAAGAGATTAGTAAGGTAAACAGAGAGTGGAGAAAGTCCCTCTCTCTGAGTTACCGGTAGGGTATATTTAAGTAGTGATGTACGAAAATAAAGTCAGTTAGTCCACCGTTATCTTGTGTATTAATTCCGCGCCAAAGGCGCGTACAGGGATATTTGGTAGAAGAATTCCCTGGTAGGTTATAACCTACACACGTGGTGACAGCGCGTGGTCTTTTCCGCGCCATTGAATCTTTTCTTTAATCGGACGTATCTCGGAAGTCAGACGCGGTCGTAAACTCGGTCGTAGTAATCACGCTAAGGGAGCAAAAAGAAAAAGTAGTGGTTTAAATATCTGTGGTTCAGTGAAAAATGAAATAGTTTTTCGGAGTTTTAATCCAAGTAGTGCTCGCGGAGGAAAAAGAGTGTTATTTAAAAAAAAAAAAAAAAAAAAGGAAAAAAAAAAGAAGAAGGCTACATAAGCCTTATATAGTCTTATAGTATTTAGTCCGCAGTACCTTTTATTGTTTTATATATAAAATTTTATATTTATAATGGAGTACACGTTCCCAAAAGCAGATGCCATGCAGTGCATCCCAGAATTTGATGGATCGCTAGACGAACTAGAAGCGTTCGTTTATCATATCGAGCATTTTGCTCGGGAGATACCAGAAGGAGTATCACACGCTCCACTGGTTTACATTGTTCTATTAAAACTAAAAGGCAGAGCTGCTGCCGCAATACATCGAATTAACGCAAACGCTTGGCCACAGGTTAAGCAGAATTTATTAAAGGAATTTGGGGATATTATACGCATCGAGGCAGTTATAAATCAAGTAGAAACATTGAAACAGGAAGCGAATGAGACCTTTCCTGATTATAAAAAGAGGATATTGAAAATTAAGAAGCAAATCGACTCCTACGAAACTAATTGTACGAAGTCATGCATGATAGTTAGTCTTCGATTACACTTTATGGCGGGTTTGTGTGACACCGCATTGAAAGAAGCTGCTCAAGGTAAACGAACATTGAAGTTAGAAGAGCTGCTGGATGACTTAGAGGATTACTACCATGAGCGTAATCACATTCTGGAAATAGAACATAGAATACAGGGCCTAGAATTGGTCGAAAGACAGCGCGATGCGCTTAGACAATTTAATAGTAGCAGAAATATTTTTACAATAAATCACAAAGACGCTGATTATAGCAACAGCCGTCTTGGAAGAAATGAATATTATAATTACAAAAATAGAGATAGAATAATTTACAGACAAAACAATTATAACAATATATGTGGATCTAGCGACGGTAATCGATCCAAATACATTTATCGCACAGCGCGTTCCTACCGGCGAAGCCAAGGGGACTACGCCCATGGTTGGAAATATAATTATTATGGTCAAGATCGACCAACTGATAGGAGGTACAGGAATTCGTATACCCGGATGCCTCAGAAAATGCTTATGGTAGCCAACATTAATGAAAGAAGTAATAATTCGCAAAAAGAAGGTATTTTGGATCCCGTTGCACAGGAATATTTTAACGAGGATTTAGCAGAAATTTGCGAAGATGTTGACTGGCGGAGATGTACCGATGAGCCCAGCAATATAGAAATAGCCGATTGGAGGACCGCATGCAATCACATAAGAGACAACAGTGCTTGTGTGGCTAAGCGAGTATATTACGATGTCAGAGGGCACTTAATGTTAACCCTACTGGCTAAGCAGAATGTCAAATTTACGTTGAACCTGATCTTAGATACAGGTGCATGTGCGAATATAATTAATGCACGCATTGTGAATCTTTTGAATGTACCGGTAAATACACAGGACGTAACCACTTTTGGAGGTATCGGCCAAGACATTGTGCGTACCTCAGGTACAATTATGTTGGATTTAATAGTCGGAGACTTTTTGATCCCGACGCAATTTCATATATTAGAAAATTTGCCAAGCGACGGATTAATCGGAGCAGAATTCTTAAAGAAGCATACGCTTCAAATAGGAAATAATTTTGATTACATAGTGTTCAAAAAACACGGAAACAGAAGTCCGGACGACTTGAGTCCGTGGAGTATGCCCAAAGACGAAGTCCTTAGTCGACATGTTTATGTGGCAGCCAGAAATAGAGTTATGGTGCAGAACGAGTTGCGAGATACTAGCAACACAGCCCGCAATGAGGCTGACGTAGACAAAAACGAAATAAATAGAGAGCACCAAACATATCGAAATGAAGAGCCGAAGAACAATTTTCTTGACTCGAAAAATACGATAATGACCGAGTTAGATCTTAACTCTAGGCTAGATTATGACCTATTAGAACATAAACTAACACCAGAGTCAAAAGGAAATGCAAGAATTGAAAAACTACGGCAAGTGCTGAATTTGGCGCACTTGCCTGATAGAGAATTCAGGACAGTGAAGAATATAGTTGAAAGCTATGCAGATATTTTCTTTTTCGAAGGCGACAGGTTAACCACTACTGACGCCGCCGTACACACGATAGAAACTTCATCGGAGGTGCCTATCAATAAGCGGCAATATAGATTTCCGGAGGCCACGAAACGGCACATTAATAAGGAAATCGATGAAATGAGGGCGCAGGGTATTATTAGACCCAGCACTAGTCCCTGGAATGCACCGGTGTTATGTGTACCAAAGAAACCGGATGCTGACGGAAATAAAAGATACAGAATTGTGGTAGACTTTAGATCATTGAACGAAGTTACCAAGCCGTTTGTATACCCAATACCTCTTATAAATGAGATATTGGATAATGTTGGAGGAGCAAAATATTTCTCCTCAATTGATTTAAAATCGGGGTTCTATCAAGTCCCGATAGACCGCCGAGATGCGGCTAAGACGGCGTTTTCCACTCCCAAAGGCCACTTCGAATTTACACGGATGCCGATGGGGCTAAAGAACAGCCCCTCAACATTCCAAAAACTTATGAATACTGTTCTCTTTGAGATAGGGGACGTAAAAGCTTTTGTCTACCTCGATGACATTATAGTTTTCGGTGACACTATCACCGACCATAATGATAACTTGCGAAAAGTATTACAAGCTTTGCGCAAACATAACTTAAAACTAGAACCATCAAAGTGTCAGTTTTTGAAAAAGGAACTGGAGTATTTGGGTCATGTCGTTAATGAAGAAGGCATAAAACCCACCAATGCAAATATTAAGGCCATTCAAAGCCTTAAGCCACCCACAAACGTAAAAGGTATAAGGTCATTTCTGGGAACAGTAAATTTTTACGGGAATTTTTTATCCCCAACATCGCGGAGAAGCGCAAGCCGCTGAATGATTTGTTGAAGAAAGACGCTAAATTTGTGTGGGGGAAAGAATGTCAGGAAGCGTTCGAATTCCTTAGAAACGCGCTGATTACAGAGCCAGTTTTAGTCCGGCCAGATTATCAAGACACTTTTGTTATTACGACAGACGCTAGCAATTATGCTATTGGAGCCGTCCTGTCGAATGAAAAATCCATGCACCGGCCGATCGCGTTCGCGAGTCGTGCACTTGTAGGTGCAGAGACCAGATATCATATCATAGAAAAGGAACTATTGGCTATTGTATGGGCCATAGAATACTTCAAACATTACATTTTTGGTCAAAGGTTTATCGTTTACACAGACCACAGACCACTTATAGCGATTTGGAGGCTCAAAGAGACATCTCCAACGCTGACAAGATTGAGACTAAAGTTGCAGGGTTTGGAATGCAGCATCAGGTATAAACAGGGTAGCGAAAATATAGTCGCCGATTTTTTGTCACGTTTATCAGATGGGACGTGTCAGGGGCAGGAAAATTCACCCCACAGGCAGATAGCCATGATTACGCGCCAGCAGAAACGCCTGCTAGAGCAGCAGAAGAACGCTTCGGATGATTTGAACGGCACAATACGAGATTTGAGTGCCATAGACATTGCGGACATCGCTGAGGACGAGGATGAGCAACAACTCGTCAACATTTCATATGATGACTTTTCACAGGCATTATCAAATGACCTGATACCAAGTGAGACGGTGGAAGTCTCGAAGAGAATATTGGACGAGAGGAATATCGAAGCTCGTCTTGTCATTTTGAACAGTCGGACGGCGTACAGAGAACTTCAGACACTGTATCAGCTGTCACAAGGATTGAAAGACTACGTAGAGGATGGGGTACTCAAATTTAAAGACAAGAAGGTAGGCGGTTTCATAGTAGACGGCAGCGAAAGTTCATTGATCGATTGCCGGAAATTTTTTTCACAATTTTTAGATAGCTTCAATAAGAGCCCCACGGCAGTAAAGGCAGCCGGGGTCATTCACCTAATATCATTCAGAAAAATCAAGCAACAGGAAGTTCTGCAAATGATTCAGTTCCTAGCGGGTAAGCTAGAAAAACAAATAGTATTATATAATGCTAATAGCGAGCGTACAGTAATTGCGCCAGATCAAGTGGAAACAATTTTAAAGGAATTTCACGATGCACCCTTAGGAGGGCACGTAGGAGCGCGACGAATGCGCCAAAGAATTGGCACACTTTTTACGTGGGCTACGATGAAACGGGATATCGAGAACTACGTTCGGCAGTGTGATTCCTGCCAAAAGAACAAAATTGGAAGATCAAACAAGATACCGATGCAGATCACCACAACCGCATCGGAGCCATTTGAAAAATTATACATGGATATAGTAGTATTACCCGAGTCCGACTTAGGAAATCGTTATGGTCTGGTCATGCAGGACGACCTAACTAGATATTTAACTGTCGCACCTATGGAAAACCAAGAAAGCCAGACGGTAGCGAGGACTTTTGTAGAGAATTATATTTGCAAATTCGGCGTACCGTTGGAGTTAGTTACAGATAACGGTGCAAATTTTGTAAGCACGCTCATGAAAGATGTGTGCAAAATTTTGAAAATTAAGAAAATAACGACGAGTCCGTACCACCCACAAGCAAATTTGGTGGAAAGATCTAATCGGGAGTTAAAAACTTACCTAAGGCAATTTATTGGCGGAAAACCGCACACGTGGGATAACTTACTCCCATTTTTTACGTTTCAGTATAATACTTCAGTAAACTCATCAACGGGGTACACCCCTTTCGAATTGTTGTATGGACGTACAGCACGCATTCCCACCTCCATTTACAAGCGGAATGGAGTAGACAATTTGACATATGAAACATATACACAAGAGATGAAAAAAATATTTTTTGACCTCCACGCGAACGCGAAGGCCAACCTAAAGGATTCAAAAGAAAAGCGCAAGCAAGTTTATGACAGAAAGGCAAATGAATGGCAGCCCATGTATGGCGATTTAGTTTTAGTGAAATCAGTCCCGACAGGATCAGGTCAAAAGCTCCAGAATATGTGGAGAGGACCTTATGAAGTAGTGGAATTCCCAAGTGAAATGACCACGGTAATCAAAAACGGAAACCGTTTAGAAAAAGTTCATAATAACCGGCTTAAGCGTTATTATGACTGAATATATGAACTAAAACTATGCTTTCAAGGTTAACGGACAGAATATATTTAATGAAATACGATATTGGATGGCATGAGTTATAATAGCAAGCACCTAAAACTGTATGAAAAAGTAAGGTGGAAGTAAAATATAGGCGTGAAAAAATACGAAAAGTCGCCGAAAATATCAAGAGCCTTTCAATGACAGGAATCAAAAGGCGTAACAAGGTTTAAAAAAGGAAATGACGTGAAAAAATACGAAAAGTCGCCGAAAATATCAAGAGCCTTTCAATGACAGGAATCAAAAGGCGTAACAAGGTTTAAAAAAGGAAGTGACGTGAAAAAATACGAAAAGTCGCCGATAGAGATATACAGCCTTTGAGGATACCGGTCAAATGGCATAACACAATTGAAAAAATTAAAATACGAATGGAGGCGTGAGGGACGAGTAACCCAGCCGATAACAGTTAAATAAATAGAAAACTTGGGGAATTTGAATGACTAGAATGACCTGGAATGTGGTGATGGAAAATTAAAGAGTTAATAGAAATTGAAACAGCATTTGTTTGTTTTTTGAAAAATGCAAATGTAAACATGGGAAAATTATATAGTGAACAAAGACCTCATGAAAACGAGGTTTGATTAATTTAAAATAGCTAATGGCCCAATAAGAAATAGAAGAAGAAAATCGATTGATGATGTATTGGGAAATTTTGTGTGATGGAGATAACTTAAATGACGGAAAACAATAGAACTAGGAGAGACTTTGGACAAGAAGGCAAAACCTACCGAACAAGGAGACTGCTGACTTTAGGAGATTCAGACTATTCTAATTTTAGTTAAGGACGAGCGAATGTAGACAACGGGGTGGTTACCCAGAATGATTGGCGGGAGTGCAAATTGGGTGAAAGAAAAACAAGGGAATAACCGGCCCAGGATGATTGAGTGTGCGAGTTTTCGTTTATTTCCTAACCTTCTTATCTTTCAGGAATCTCTAAAGCGGGCGGTCGCACCTTCGGACGGAAGGGGGAGAGGAAATATGCAGACTACTGCATACCAGGAGAAGTGTAAGTAGTGTAAGTATGACAGTAGCAAGAGACAAATCGAAAATTAAATAATTACAGATTCAAAAAGAGATGCAAAAAAATTAAAGAATAAAGCAGATGAGAAAGTGACGGGTCATTTTAAGTGCAAATAGAAGATGATATGAGGTGTTAAGAACACGTCAGTTATTAGATGAACATTGTAAACGAGAACAGAAGAAAACGCTAAATATTTAATCAACGCGGTTTGTACAATGAAAAGAGTTATTTATGAATCAGACAGGAAATACTTGACAAAGGAAAAGAAAAGATTGAACCAATGCGGTTTGTTCGATGAAAACATGATGAAACAAAAATAGAGAAATGAAAAAATAATACATTGTGCGGAAACAGATTTATTTTATTGAAAACTGTTATAAGAAGAAGGAGGAAAATATTTGGAAAGAACGCAAAATGAAGAAAATATGTAACCAAAGCAACGAATTGATGCTATTTTTTTTAAATTGAAGAAAGTTATTTGAACTCTTTTTGATGAAAAACAAAAGCGTTAATAATGGGCCACAAGACAAGTTAAACTGATATTTTAAAGCGGAAAGTAAAAGCCTAATACAGATAAATGGATAATTATGTGTCGAAATGATTTCAAATGTAAAAAAAAAAAAAAAAAAAAATCAAATAACAAAGTTAGAGAGTGCATAATGGAAAAGAAGTAATCAATGCACAATTGAATGTTATATTTGTAAAATCAGATGAATCAAATACTGAAATACTAAATCAAATCTAATACAAATGATGTACAATTTAGTAGGAAAAGAAAAATTATGTTAACCGAAGAAAAAGAAAAACGGGCATAGTGTTTAAGTAGAAGATTAGAAGATATAATAGAACATAAGAGCCCGTACGCGTGTGAAATTAATTTTAAACAGCAAGTGGAAAAAAATTAACAAAAAAAAAAAAAATTGATGAAAGAATGGCAAAAAAATATATGCACCACTTGCTAAGTAGGGCAGCTAGCATCTAAGAATTGACAATGAGACGAGTTCCCGATCCTCGAAGACGACCGAGGTGATTACAACGGATGCTGAGATGGGGCATACCAGGATGCCCAGTACGGCGCAAAAAGGAAAGCAGACGGTTGCGAGGGGAATTGAACGGCGGGTGTCTACGGTCGATATAGAGGTAAAGCCAATCTATATTACCAAGGGGAGACGAGCAGTATCCAGTTTTTGACCCCTGAAGAGGCCAGATGTGCAACAGAACTCAAACAATGCGGCTCATGGTCGAACCTGAATCGAGACTTCAGCGCGAAGACGAATACATCAAACTATGCAAAGAAGGGAGTAATAATTTGCTCCAAATATATATTACTCATAGAGAGTTATTGACTTCTACAAATAAGGATTCGAGGTCAAAGCCAAACAAGTAAAATGACGCTATAAAATTTTGCTCGTGTTTAATCAACTATGTTCTTTCCGCACTACGATCTGAAAGTGTGCGCACATATGTTAGCGGGTAATTGGACACCCCGCGCAGACAGTTAAAGATGATAAACCAAGTGACTGCATTTGGCAACAGAGCCGGTGGCAATCGCTAATCATTTCGCCACACGGCGCGTAACAATACTATAAGCCAAATAAAAATACAGCCGATCTATGTCAAAGGGACACGGCTAACCCAACATTGAGGTTCAACAACAAACTCTGTTCATTCTGTGCCGAACACGCATCAGTACTGGACGTGTTTGGTGATCGGTCCGATAGAGTATAAAACAAAAGACGTGTGAACAAGTGTTGGCATTGTTTGCCTGGTCGAGTGAAATAAATCCGGGTTCAAGGTCGTTCCTTTGTGCAACTGTTTCGCATCGTGACTGCCAGCTGGTGCGTAAGCCGATTTGGCTGCTGGCTGGATTGTGCTACAGCAGTGGACGAGACACAAACGAGGAAAAAGAAGAAGCCATCAGTGTCAGCGAGTCGTATCGCTGTGCGGAGTGATCTCACACCTGGCTCGCTGCTGGTGGCTGTTTGGTGCTGCTGTATTGGTGCTGCTGGCTGTAACGGCTGCTACTTCGAACGATCGGACAACCAACCTTACTGGAAGGGAGAAATAAAAAGGTACGTGTTCTTGTCAGCGCTAGTGCGCTAAACATAGCGCGATGGATGTAGATCCCTCGCCTCCCGCGCCACCATCCCCGAACCCCTCAGACCCTGACCCTTCTGTTACCCCCTCCCCTGTTCATTCTTCAGTCCCCCCTCGCCCCAGGCTTTACCCAGACGGAGCCCAGGGCAGCTATACTGTTTATTTTCGGCCAAAGGCAGGACCGAAATCGAAAAAGTTGAACCTCTTGCAGATTTCTAAAGACCTGACGAAGGAGTACAAGGGCGTGACCGAAATTTCCAAGGTCCGGCCTAACAAGCTCCGTGTCGTGGTCGGTAACCGGAAAGAGGCCAACGATATAGCTTGCTCTGAGCTCTTCACACGCGAGTATCGCGTTTACATACCCGCACGAGACGTGGAGATCGACGGTGTCATAACCGATTCGAGTCTGTCCGTCGAGTGTATACTGCAAAGTGCCAAAGGGTGCTTTAAGAACAAAACGTGTCCCGAAGTAAAGGTGCTCGACTGCAAGCAATTGCGGTCAGCATCGATCATCGGTGGCAAAACAGTATACACTCCGTCAGACTCGTTTCGAGTTACGTTCGCCGGGTCTGCACTACCTAGCCACGTCTCGATCCACCGGGTTCGTCTCCCTGTGAGGCTCTACGTGCCCCGCGTCATGAACTGCCTGAATTGCAAGCAGTTAGGCCATACAGCCGCCTACTGCTGCAATAAGGCACGTTGTGGCAAGTGTGGGGAGTCTCATGCGGAAGATTCTTGCAGTGTTAACGCTGAAAAGTGTATTCACTGCGGAGAAAATCTGCATGAGCTCTCGACATGTGCGGTGTACATGCAGCGCAGGGATAAAATAAAACGGTCTCTCAAAGAGCGTTCAAAGCGTTCCTACGCTGACATGCTGAAGAAGACCGTTACCACTTCTCCCGTTACTTCGAACCCCTTCGATCTGTTGCCCTCTGAGGAAACCGATTCTGACGATTCACCAGCGGGAGCATCTTACGCCAATCCTGGGGAGTCTAGAAAGAGGAAAAGTGTTTCCTCTCCTAAACTTCCCAGAAAAGGTCCTAAGATTTCTCAAAGTGAAATGAAGGTTACAAACAAACCAAACAGTGCTGCGGAAAAACCGAAGCAAACTCCTCCTGGGCTGGCAAATTTAAAGTCCCAGAAGGAGTTCCCAGCACTGCCAGGAACATCTAAAACCCCAGTTGCTCCTTTTACACTCCCAGTTGATGAAACAAACTCTGGATTAGTGAAATTTTCTGACATTGTGGACTGGATTTTTGAAACTTTCAATGTACCCGATCCAATTAAAATTTTTCTTACAGCATTCCTCCCAACAGTTAGATCATTTTTGAAGCAGTTGACTGCCCAATGGCCTCTCCTTGCAGCGATTGTATCCTTCGATGCCTAATTCAACTGCGTATATGAAGGATTCTATCTCTGTCTTACAGTGGAATTGTAGAAGTATTTTACCAAAAATTGATTCGTTTAAAGTTTTGATAAATAAAAACAAATGCGATGCATTTTCCCTTTGTGAAACTTGGCTTACTTCAAATATTGATCTCAACTTCCATGATTTTAATATTATTCGCCTTGATCGAGACACCCCATATGGAGGAGTACTTTTAGGGATTAAAAAGTGCTATTCTTTCTATCGTATTAACCTCCCCTCGATTCCAGGCATCGAAGTTGTCGCATGTCAAATGACAATACAAGGTAAAGAGCTTTGTATTGCCTCAATATATATTCCCCCCAGAGCACAGGTTGGGCAACGGCTGCTCTTTGATTTAATAGAACTTCTTCCCTCGCCACGTTTGATTTTGGGAGACTTCAACTCTCATGGCGTGGCTTGGGGTTCCCCATACAATGATAACCGCTCCTCTTTAATCTATAACCTTTGCGATGACTTCGACATGACTATTTTAAACAACGGTGAAATGACACGTATCCCGAAACCTCCAGCGCGCCCAAGCGCTTTGGATCTATCCTTATGTTCGACGTCGCTACGGTTGGATTGCACATGGAAGGTAATCCTCGATCCTCACGGTAGCGACCATCTGCCTATTCTTATTTCAATTACTAACGGGTCAACTCGCATGCGACCAATTGACATTCCGTATGACCTCACACGAAATGTCGATTGGAAGTTATACGAGGAAATGATTTCAAAAGCGGTCGAGTCGATTCAACATCATTCACCACTTGAAGAATACAACCTCCTCGCGGGCTTGATTCTCGACGCCGCGTTGCAAGCCCAAACGAAGAAATATCCCGGCGTAACGATCAAAGAACGGCCTCCCACTCCGTGGTGGGACCAAGAGTGCTCCGATGTCTACACGCAAAGATCCGACGCGTTTAAGGCCTACCAGACGGGAGGTATACCTGGCGACTATTTACGGTATTCTGAGCTTGATACCAAGCTTAAAAGCTTGGCTAAAGCAAAGAAACGTGGATATTGGCGTCGGTTCGTGAACGAGACGTCGAGGGAGACATCGATGAGCACTCTTTGGAACACAGCCCGAAGAATGCGGAATCGCGTAACGGTCAACGAAAGCGAGGAGTCTTCAAGTAGGTGGATATTTGATTTTGCCAGGAAAGTATGTCCGGACTCTGTTCCTGAGCAAAATATTGTTCGCGATGCGTCTCCGGGCCACGACGCGATAGAATCACCTTTTACGATGGCAGAACTTTCAGTTGCCCTCCTGTCCTGTAACAATAACGCGCCTGGATTAGATAGAATCAAATTCAACTTGTTGAAGAATCTACCCGGCAATGCCAAGAGGCGCTTGTTGAACTTGTTCAATAAGTTCCTGGAGCAAAACATTGTACCGCAGGATTGGAGGCAAGTGAAGGTGATCGCCATCCAAAAACCAGGGAAACCAGCTTCTAATCACAACTCTTATAGGCCGATTGCAATGCTATCCTGTATCCGGAAATTGATGGAAAAAATGATACTCCGTCGTTTAGACCACTGGGTCGAATCAAATGGTCTACTATCAGAAACTCAATTTGGCTTCCGCCGTGCCAAAGGGACGAATGATTGTCTTGCGTTGCTTTCAACAGATATTCAGCTGGCGTATGCTCGTAAAGAACAAATGGCGTCTGCGTTCTTGGACATTAAGGGGGCTTTTGATTCCGTTTCTATTGACATTCTTTCGGGTAAACTTCACCGACAAGGATTTTCTCCAATTTTGAACAATTTTTTGCACAACTTGTTGTCCGAAAAGCACATGCATTTTACGCATGGCGATTTGGCAACTTTTCGCATTAGCTACATGGGTCTTCCCCAGGGCTCATGTTTAAGCCCCCTTCTTTACAACTTTTATGTAAATGACATCGACGAATGTCTGGCAAATTCATGCACGATAAGACAACTTGCAGACGACAGTGTAATCTCTGTTACAGGAGCCAAAGCTGCCGATTTGCAAGGACCATTGCAAGATACCTTGGACAATTTGTCTGCTTGGGCTTTACAGCTAGGTATCGAATTCTCTCCGGAGAAGACTGAGATAGTAGTTTTTTCTAGGAAGCATGAACCTGCTCAGCTTCAAACACAATTAATGGGTAAAACGATTTCTCAGGTTTTGGTACACAAATATCTTGGTGTCTGGTTCGACTCTAAAGGCACCTGGGGTTGTCACGTGAGGTATCTGATGAAAAAATGTCAACAAAGAGTGAATTTTCTTCGTACAATAACCGGACAATGGTGGGGAGCCCATCCAGGAGACCTTATAAGGCTTTACCAAACAACGATATTGTCTGTTATTGAATACGGGTGTTTCTGCTTCCGCTCCGCAGCAAACACACATTTGATCAAACTGGAGCGAATACAATATCGTTGTTTGCGTATCGCCTTAGGTTGCATGCAGTCGACCCATACAATGAGTTTGGAGGTTTTAGCTGGAGTACTACCATTGAAAAACCGCTTCTGGAGCCTGTCTTCTCGTATTCTAATCAAATGTGAGGTCTTGAACCGTCCCGTGATTGAAAATTTTGAAAGGTTAATCGAACTTAATTCTCAAACCCGTTTTATGACATTGTATTTCAATCACATGTCCCAAAATATTAACCCTTCTTCGAATATTCCAAATCGTGTCGACTTATCAAATACTTCTGATTCTACTGTGTTTTTCGATACATCCATGATAGAAGAAACTCGTGGAATCCCGGATCATTTACGCGTGCAGCAGATCCCTAAAATTTTTTCCAATAAATATCGAAACATCAACTGCGACAATATGTACTACACTGACGGATCACTTCTTGATGGGTCCACTGGCTTCGGTATCTTCAATAACAATTTAACCGTCTCCCATAAGCTCGATAATCCTGCTTCTGTTTACGTCGCAGAATTAGCTGCAATTCAGTACACCCTAGGGATTATCGAAAAAATGCCCACGGACCATTATTTCATCTTTACGGACAGTCTCAGTTCCATTGAGGCTCTCCGATCGATGAAAGATGTTAAGCACTCTCCGTATTTCCTGGGGAAAATACGGGAACATCTGAGTGCTTTATCCGAAAAATCTACTCAGATTACCTTAGCGTGGGTCCCTTCTCACTGCTCGATACCGGGTAATGAGAAAGCGGACTCTTTGGCTAAGGTGGGCGCAACAAACGGTGATATTTATGAAAGACCAATTGCCTTTAATGAATTTTTCGCACTTGTACGTCAGAATACGATCATCAGTTGGCAAAATGCTTGGACCAGAGGGGAATTGGGAAGGTGGTTACATTCCATAATCCCCAAAGTATCGACGAACCCGTGGTTCAAGGGGTTGGATGTAGGTCGGGATTTCATTTGCGTGATGTCCCGGCTTATGTCCAATCACTATAGATTTGACGCGCTCCTCCGTCGTGTTGGGCTCGGGGAAAGTGGTATCTGTGCCTGTGGTGAAGGTTATCACGACATAGAGCATGTGGTTTGGTCATGCCCTGTACACCGTGACGCCAGGTCTAAATTAATAGCTTCCCTGCAGGCCGAGGGTAGACAGCCGGCTGTTCCTGTTCGTGATGTCTTGGCGAGCCGTGACCTATCCTACATGTCCCTTATATACGTTTTCCTGAAATCCATCCACGCCCCAGTCTAGTCCCGTTCCCCTCCGTCTACACCCAACAAAAACGACAAGAACACGTTTGAACCTTAAGCACAAAACCAGCAACCAGACCCCGCACAACAGAACCAGGACCCAAGGACTACGAGCCTCTGTCCCAACTCACGACATCGTGGCTCAGCAGAACGAATCCATACATGCCATTCGACGATTATCAGACGACCATTGAACAACAAAACACTGATTGGAAATCCCATGCTAGTTTTAAGTTAGACTTAATTTCAGCTCGTAGTCGGCAGCGAGGATAAAAAATTTGCTTTAGTTTTTAAGTCATCAGATATAATTGGCGCCGTTAAACATTAAATTGTATTTGTGCCGTGTCAAATAAATGTTATGTGAAGAAAAAAAAAAAAAAAAAAAAAAACAAACTCTGTACAGTCGTAAAACAGCCAGATGTACTGCAGCCTTAATTAAAGTGCAATGGTAACCTTGGAACTATTGTAAATAACTCGATGAAGCCTTAAGGATGAGTTCGCGAGGATGACATCACAAACAACCGATGAGAACCTCTACTGCCAGACGCACCTTTCCGTTTCAAACCCCCTGTAACCCGTCGCTTGAATCCGACAGCCAAGCAGCGGATATCTACAAGGCGCAGCGCACCAGGCGAGCGAACACTTGTCAATTTGTTATGAAGAAAATCCATGTCTGAAAACGTTAATTTATGTAGAAATGATATGTATCACTATTGTAATTAATTGAATTTTACGTGCAAAGGGAAGAAGGAATATCATGAAAACGAATATGTAGTAGCATAAAAACGCCTTAGTAGCATAAAAACGCGAAAAATAATTGTTATGAAAAACACACCTATCGGCCGTCAGAACGGACCATGTGACCAACATCTCTTCTAGATAATGGCCAACTAGGCGGGGTGGCAGATGTGACGTCACACCCTGCGAAGAACCCAATGCTCCGTCACGAGCCTTATAATTAAAGTTTAATTTTGTTCCTAGGAGGGCATAGCCTTCTGCTATGCTTTAGTCAGGCGAAACATTTAATTCCCTTGACAGAGGACCACGAACGGCTCTGTCAACACTCTATGTATAAACAGATTATGCCATAGGTGGCAAAGAACTTCGCGCAGCCTTCTGCTGTGCCACCGGCAAACAAACTCAACCAAAATAAATGTATCAACAGATTATGCCATAGGTGGCAAAGAACTTCGCGCAGCCTTCTGCTGTGCCACCGGCAAACAAACTGAACCAAAATAAACAAGTTTTGTGTTATAAACAAAACAGAAGTCGCCGGTTCAACGGTGTTGATGCTCTCGCATGCGTTCTATCGTACATGCGGTACTAGATTATAGGTTAAGAGATTAGTAAGGTAAACAGAGAGTGGAGAAAGTCCCTCTCTCTGAGTTACCGGTAGGGTATATTTAAGTAGTGATGTACGAAAATAAAGTCAGTTAGTCCACCGTTATCTTGTGTATTAATTCCGCGCCAAAGGCGCGTACAGGGATATTTGGTAGAAGAATTCCCTGGTAGGTTATAACCTACACAAATGTACAGGACTTTTATAGGGCTAGCGCTACGATCCTACTGACACTAACAGACTCTCTCGAGCCGAGACTTGAACCTACGACCACTGCACAGTGGTCCAATAAGGCAACAAGTGGAACTTAATTCCATAGCGCCTTTTACCTTCATCGTAGCTTAAAATTGTCTTCTGAACAATTGTTTATATAAATGACCCGCATAATCGCAAATTACCAAAAAGTATGAAAAGTTTACTTTACTAAAAATAAAAAATAAACTTTTTGTGTTAAGAATAGTTATCGTTAGTTATCGAAAAAATAAGCTAAAACATGCTATAACTTTGTAAGGAAAAGTCCTGGAGATGTGTGGTTTTCAACAAAAACGTGTGTTTTGTATGCCCAAATGCTACTTTAGAACAACGTTTGCTTGTAAAATGTAGCTAACAAAAGTTAAGTGCAAAAAATTAACTTTTAAGCAACTTTTACATAAAATACTCTGTAACTCTGTACCCAATGAAGATAGGAATTTTATTTCTTCAGCAAAGATTCATATTTTTGCACATTCTAAAACTTTGCCGAATTTACCATTCCTCTATCTCTTAACACAAAAAGTTAGTATTTTGGATATATGAAAACCTATTGTAACATATGCTCACCGTACTCAAATATGGGTGGATTGGGACAAATTGAACCTAAAGGAGTTTATAGTACTTTAGTTTAACTTCAAGGAAAAGTATTGACACCATGATTCCACTTGCCTCTTTTTAACTTATAAGTTCTTGAAGTTATTGAAAAAATAAGCTAAAATATGATATAACATTGTAAGGAAAAGTCCTGGAGATATATGACCTTTGGCAAAAATGTGTGTTTTGTTTGCCTTAACAATTCATCCGAACAATACTTTTATTTAAAATGCATCTAACAAAAGTTAAGTACAAAAAACTAACTTTGAAGTAAGTTCCATATAATATACTTCATAACTTTGTACCGAAAGAAGATAGGATTTTCATTTGTTCAACAAAGTTCCATATTTTTCAATCTTCTACAACTTTGCTGAACAAACTATTCTTCTATCTCTGAACAAAAAAAGTTATTTTTATTAATTTTTAGTATAGTCAACTTTTCATACTTTTTGACAATTTACGATTATGCGGGTCATTCATACAAACAGTTGTTCCGAATATTTTACTAAGCTAGGATGAAGGTAAAAGGCGCTATGGAATTAAGTTCCACTTTTTGCCTTATTGGACCACTGTGCACTGGCACAGCATCGTACCTCGAGACCATCTGGGAGGGATCTGGGAGGGTCTTCGAAACATTAATGACCAATCTAGCCCGTTTAGCTGTCGAAATCGTCGGCGACGTCAAACAGTTGAACCGACTTTTAAAATATCATGCCACTCGTATTAATCTTCGCTCTTCTTATTAAACCAAAGCAATATTAAAAACTACGCACGAGGGACCATCACTTTGCATTGAACTTCATTGAGTTTCGAAAGAACTTGACACATATCACACAAGAGCCGACACAATTCTATAGCTACTTGGTTTTCTAACGGTTTTATCACAGCAATGAATATTACCAACGGTTCTATGGCGGCTAAGCCCGTTGCCAGAAATAGCAAGTCGTAATGAACACTGATAGCTGTCAATAAAACTCTAATAAAACTTACAATAAAACCGGCAAGAGTCAATGCGATTTTATGAAGAAAAAAAAAGAGTCAATGCAATTTTGCTTTATTATTGGTTTTATTATTACTATCTATTGCCCCATAAAACCACTCCAGTTTGCTGTCATATAACATAGAAACCAGTTTTATTGCGGTCATTCAAAATCTAAAAAACTACTAGTTGGCTATGAAAAATATCTCATAAAATTGTAATAAGTGCCCAGTTTTAACCTGTTCATCTTGTAGACAAATATATGCAGGCAATGATATACATACAGGTGAGACAAAAGCGGCTTAGTTGGTTTAGTGTGATGCAGAATTTTGTCGCAGTCTCCGTAAGATGTGTGTAAAATGCTTTAGAGCATCTTACAGCGCATTTGTGAACTTTGATGACGTAGAACTCCAAAAATCTAATAAAGTAACACGGCAAACTTAGTATTGGTACTTAGTACTGTTCGGTAGTTTTTTTTTTTAATTTTATCGCCAGTTTTGTCTTGTTTCGGTTGCAAATAATTTTCTATGTCGTTAAATTATGCGTCCTTAAAAATAAGGTAGGGGCAAGACATTATTGATTTATTTCGAAATATATTCAATATTCAATTAAACTAAGTATGTAGCGTTGCATTTTTTGTGCACCTCTATATTTATATCAAGGCTCCGTAATTCCTCATTATCGTCGGTGTGATGTCAGATTTTTCATAAAAATAAAGTTGTCTAGGCCCCAGAGATTTACCATATTTTTCTCTAATAATACAGGCATCCAACCTTTGCCGCACCTTACAACATATATATCATTGAACTAGACTTATTGCGGCTACGATTGATACCAACTAATTACCAACCGCGCCATATTGATATTTTTAAAACTTTTCATGATCTTGAAACGAATAATCGAATCGTCGTCTGACTAACAAATAAATTGAACATGCAAAGTTGATTTTAATCTATCTCTGTATTAAAGAACACGGCTAGATTTTTTTTCTGAAAAACTGAGCTGAAACAATCCAATTCATTTTTGCTGACAATGAAATCATTTTTGTAAGCCCGTACTATTTTGATGGCGCATAAATTTTAAGCGCCTATGTTCTCAAAATGCACAACAAAATTTCATGCGCATATGCTTAAGAGGTACAAAACCTACCAAAAACCCCTCTTTAATTCTTATCTTTCTACAATATCACCATCAAATAAAATCGATTGTACGAAGATAACCAACACAGGTGAAACATTTCTCCCGCGGCGAGAGATTTCCTTATTAAAAAAAGTGGCGTGATGTTCTGGTGTGTGTGCAGGAACGGCACAACAAATCAACTTATTACGGTTGCTGTCAAGCAATGAAAGTTGAATTGGACTTATTGTGGCAAGTAGCAGAGCGTAATAATGCAACCAAACTTATTGCGCTCTCAAAGAGGTAATGCCAGCTGCTTATAGTATGCAGTACTCTTTCCATCTGGTTTTAAAGCAGTTTTTTTGCCATTCTTATAATTGCTTCAATAAGCTCGGCAAGGGTGGGCCACCTGGCTGTAAAGCAAACTTATAGCGGTTATCAGGAGGTTCTGATAGTATTTCTAGTTTTAACAGCAGTTTTACGAAATTGGTCATGAAAACCGGTAAAAGAATGCAATACGACTTAAATTGTTACTTGGGACATCACATCACTCGATCCATCGTCGCTTTGACCAATCGCGTTAGTTTGTCTGGACATCCGTAGTCGTGCATAATCTGTCATAGATCTCGATTGGTTGTATGTTGGCTTGCACTACGTAGCCCTTGCGGGAGCTGTTCAGCTTCCCGTAGAACTTCCGAGTGTCGTTAGCTTGGTACAGCTTTTTCATTGTTAGCACTGCTTCCTTCGGAGAACTAAGTTTTGGCTGTTCCGTGCTCTTCAGTACCATTCCACGTTTGCTTTCGTACGGTGCTGCATCATTTTCACCCGTGCTGCATTCTTCTCCTCGACTAACTGTTTGCATTCGCCGTCAAACCAGTCATTTCTATGATCCAAAGCTCTAGTAATACTATAGCAGTGCTACCTATGGCGGTACTAATGCTCCTCTAACCACCTTCAAGAGTAGCTGTGCCAAGCTGCGCCGTCAAACCAGTTGTTTTCCTTATTCTGTACCTAGCAGCTTCAATCAGTATTTGGTGGTAATATTTTAGAGCGTTATGTATATTTACAATGAACACTCTTCGTCATGTTCTATTGGACTCTGCACTGTGCACCTTCCATTTCAAAACTATTCTGATTGAAGTAATAACACCATTTATCACACGAAAACTTTTTTTCTCTTATAGTCTGACATCGTTCATCAATCTGTATATGAGCTTGTTCATTCTGAAGATCGTGAAGAACTACAACGGCAACTGCTATGGAATACGTTTTTACCTGCAGATTTATCAGGAATCCAATTAACTGAAGCATTAGTCCCTGAGAAGTCAACTTTATTGGAACGAAGTTTCACTGTTCGGTTCAGGTGTTTACTAGATAATACATCTGGATTTTTGGTAAGTAATATTGATTCAAATTTCTTATATCATTAATTAATAATGTAAAATATTTTATGCATTCAGTAGTCAGAAATTTCAGTCAGTACTACCGACATACCACATTGTTTCCAATAACGACTAGTATTCATTTAAGAATAAATCTAAACTTAATCGTTGGGATTAATTAAAGGTGAAGACCAATCGCTTGGATTTTGATAAGTGTGCCCAATATAAAAGATTCATAACATTAAATATAAACCATACCAAAAAGCTCCTTGTACATATGTCGGCCAAGTTGGCCGAGTCGAGTACTGGCCGAGCAGAAAACATTTAAAGAATATTAACCGGATTCCGAGTGATATCTGTCGCTTTTGTAATACAGAAAGCTATACGTCGAAGCATCTGCTCTGCATTTATGGTGCATCATTTAAACGCAGATCAAGATTACTTGACAGTGGCTGTTGACCACCCAAAAAATGTTTGACTTTTGAATCCTGGAAAGGTGATTGGTTACACAACTCATATTCATGGGTGCCACTAAGTAAAATTTCTAGTGGGACTATTTTTTATGCATTTTATGTAAAAAAGGGGAAAAAGAGTTAAAATGCGCTTATTTTATAACGTATTAACAAGTGTCGTAACAGTAGCCAAAATTACTTTAATTGGAATTGAATCTCCGAAGAGATCCATTAAATATCTTGTCAACAGCGTCAACGTCAACTTCTTTCAGCAAAGCTGAATTGACATTGAGGAGAGCTAGGTTTATGAATCGATCCTGGGTGCTGACCGTAGCATTGCTGAGAAGCTTCTCTCCACAATTGCCGACCTAACGGAAATCGTTACTGGGTTTTCTTGCATTGGTAACCGAAATAAACGAATTACTCACTACCTGTTAACACGGTGAACGAGAGTCATCAAATAAAAAAAGCGCAAACCATTCGTCTCGTTAGCTGATTCAGCTGATTCTGTCGGAAAAAAGATACATCATGCAGAGCGTCAATAGATGAACAAACTGCTCGTATCTGTTTGCTTTATTGTCGTATTGAAACCCATGTTCAACAGCAGTGATGGCAATGAGACGAATATGACTTAATTGTTGCTCAATCTGCAGCTGCACAAATCATGATCTGTACGGATATCGACAAAATAGTGCTGACTGAATAGCACCCAGGCTGGCCAAATCTGCGGATTTTTTCGTAAACGGAAACGTCCTGCTTCTGATTGAAGCCGAAGTTGAATTGTATCATGCGCTCTTGTAGGTTTACGATGGAAGGGCACTTGTTCGTGTTTGTATTTATCAAATCCGGCCCCATATCAAAACAAATGCGTGCGAAGTAAGTGCCTGAAAACAGAAACGCAATAGTACTAGTTCATAGTCAATAAGAGATGACATCTCAATTTGTGTTGATTTTGATGCTCTGATAAGAACTATGGAATGTATTTCTAGCTAAACATTTCAAAAGGTCCTATCTGCTTTCATCGTTTTTCTGTAGCGTCTTTTCATTTTGGTAATGGTTCAGCTTTAGTAACTCTCTCAAGCGTGGTTTTCGTTTAGAAGGCTAGAGTGATCCCTTCGCTATCAACTTGTGCAAATAACGTGCCATAAAAGGTGTTTAATAAGTTGTGGTGATAAAATGAAAGTGATCGATCAGAAAATCGTTCAAAGCAGACAGGACCTTTTGAAATGTTTCTTTAGATTTATATTGAATACAATCATTCCCTGGAAAATTTAATGGTGACTAAAAAAGTTTCTAGGGGAGGGCTGAACCACCCCCGTGGTTACGTCCTTGACTATAATATACCTGAATGGAAGGTTTTTGACAGTCAAAATATCGATAATTGCATGTACGAAAAAACAACGATCTGTTTGGTATAATTGTTTGTAATTTTTTAAACAAAACACAACAAGGAAAATTGCTTGAATTGATTCAAAATCAAAGACTTCGATTGTTTTTGAACTGTTTACATTGACGCATCTACGTCTAAGTAAGTTTGCTTGGATTGCGGGATTCTTCTCTACTGTAGCCAGTAATATTTAGCTAGATGTAGATACACGACATCATTATCATTGTTCAAGTTACATATAAACATAATAATTCTAATTAATCCAATTTTATTTTTAGCGGTTAGATATACGAGGTAGAGTTAAAATATTACATGGACAAAACCGTAAAGCAGAGGATCTGCCGCTTGCTTTATTTGCTTATTGCACACCCTTTGGACCACCCAGCTTACTAGAGATCCCGCAAAAAGAAAATATGTTTAAGTCAAAACACAAACTGGATTTTTCTTTGGTGTCGATGGATCAAAAGTAAGAAATTCTTATGTATAACGTATTTTACTCGCAAATAATGTATAATTTTTTATTAAATAAAATGTTGTCGCGAACTACGTCTAACCCTGATAGTGCAAATTCTAACACGTCTCATTAAACTTCTTTTGGGGTATCTAATATCTATATTCAAAGTTGACCAGGTTTTCCAGGCTTATGTACCAATCGAATTTTTGGTGTTATTATTATTCGCATCTAGTGTTCGACATCGGACCGTGTAAAGTCCGGCAAAAGTTTGGACCGGTCCGGTCCGAAGTCCGATTTTTTGTTGCACTGGACCAGAACGGAGCATCCAAACCAAGTAGTGCTTTCCGGACCCCGGAAAATTTTTGTGAAAAAAAACTTTAATTTTACTTAGGCCATAAAACGCAGCAGAATGCCTTGCTCGCCATAGGGTAACAGGGGTGTTTTGGTCCAACTACATATTTTGGCCCACCCGTGATAATTCTACTTCATTTTATCTGATAAATACAATGAGTATTAGAGAATAATGTATGCATCATTGAAATAACATACCTAAGCAGCATACGACACTATAGGCCGCAGTGAGCATGCGGCTTCTGGCACGGTTCTTCTCATCTGTCGCTCTCTGGCACTCGGCATCGAACCAGCCGTTAGGCTGTCTTCCACGCGTTGTACCTACCACCTCTCTCGCAGTCGTTTCGATGGTGCCGTGAATACTACTCCACAGCCCATTTATGTCTTCCACTCCTTCCTCCTGCTGTTCTGCAATCCGTTGATCCAGCTCTCTGGCGTATTTTGCTGCCACGCCATCAGATTTCAACCACTGAATGTTGAAACGCGTCGTCCTCTCCGCGAGATTTCAGCACGTTCAACAACCGTGCGCGGATCTTACAAACGACGAGATAATGGTCAGAGTCAATGTTTGGTCCCTGAAAAGACCCAACATCAGTAACATCCGTAAAGTGCCGACCGTCAATCACCGTTGACCGTCACCGTCACCGACCGTTGACGAGTGGAGGCTATGCCTTCCAATGACCGGACGGAAGAATTCCTCCCTCCCAACCTGTGCGTTTGCGTCTCGGATGACGACTTTTACGTCGTGTTTTGGGCACTCGTCATAGATTCGCTCAAGCTTGTCATAGAACTCATCTTTGACTTCATCGGATTTGTCGTTTGTCGGTGCGTAGGTGTTGATTAAACTGTAGTTGAAGAATTTGCCCTTAATCCTCAACACGCATATACGGTCATCTACGGGCCTCCACCGGATGACTCTTGTTTTCTGATTTCCCAGCACTTCGAAACCGACGCCCCGTTCCGCTGCTTTGCCGCCACTGTAGTAGATGTGGTACTTGAAAGAAGTGCGTGCAATAGGGTCTATTGCACGAAATTACCTTTCTCCGGAATTTGGCCACCGAACCTCCTGAATCGCTGCGATTTCAACTCCCTGCCGCTGTAGTTCTCGAGCAAACAAGCCAGCCCGCGCCGGTTCATTGAAAGATCGAACGTTCCAAGTACCCAATTTCCAACCGTTTACCTTAATCTTTTTCCGTGTTCGTAGCCTAGGTCTTTGCCGATTGATCCGTTCCGTATTTCTAAATTCGTTGTTCGTGGTTGATGAAAGGTTTCGGTATGCTACCTTACCAGGGTCGCGATACCTACATCCTGCTGATGGGGCTGCCATCTTAGGTGTAGCTGGCGGGATACAGCATTCCATAATTCAGCCGCCCGCTCCGGGTCAGACGCTGTTGTACACCGCCCCTATGGGGGTACAGCCGCGTACGACCCCCTTCCCAGTCAGCATACGACCATAGTTTCCACCAGGGTTGGTTACCCGATCTCCGCTAAGGTTACTCGTATTCCGGTCGGCACCACGTGGAGGTTGGGACAGGAGTTGCTGGACAGAGGGGAATGGCCCCATTAGGGTCTCAAGTTACGCGCGCCCAGTCATTTGCCAACCAGAAATATGTTTTCAGCACTTCGTAGAAATTTTTATATTTCTAGGATATTTTCCAATAAATTGCATTGTTGAAAGATGTATAACAAAGTAGACAAATAGGTTTTAACAATGATATGATAGAGCAGGTATTTATGTTCAAAAAATCATGTTATTTTATTCAATAAATTGTGCAATCACTTCTTAAAGCTCGTCAAAGTACCCCCGTTACCTTATGAGTTGAAATTTTTATTTGTAATATACTGCCTGTAATCGCATATTTGTAACATTCGACATTTTATGAATTTCGTGCTTTTTATTGGGAAATGCTTAGAATAGTATGTACTTTTTACATCTGAAAAAATATGCTTATGTTTGTGTGAAAAAAGTCGTAAAAAATACCAAGTTGTTTTGTCACATAGCGTAAATAACCGCATAATTGTCACACTATTTAGCTTTTTCATCTTTTTTTGTCAAAAAAGCTTCCATCCAAATCCACATCTGCATCCTTTGGAACTCGAAAGTTATTAAGTCCGGTAACCAACCACCGGTGATCCGTTTCTGATGTTCAGCTCATGCTTGTTGAACACATAAAAAACTTCATTTCCCCTGTGATATATTCTAAAAGTGATATTCTAAAAGTGACGGCATAAATGTATCATTGCAAAAATTTCAACCAATTTGACTATAAAAGCAATATTTATTGTATACATAGTGTAAAGTAGTGCTTTCTTCATGATACAAAGTTTAGTTAAAGTCTCTATTTGCAAGAATATATTGGGAACTAAGCATTTAAGGTCAAAATATAAAAGTGCGATTTGCTCGAACAACCAATTTTGCAAATGTTACAAATATGCGATTATGGGCATATGCTTTAATTGATCATGGTTCTTATGAAACTAGAGCGGGCTTTATTGCATATGTATTAATTTATGCTGTATCATGAGATAATTACATGAAGGGCAATGCAAACGCCCCTTACTTTCAGGTAGCTACAAACAAATCTTAATATTGCGCGCTAGCTGTTGTACATTTAAGTTGGTGTTGACGTGGAAGGGGGCAACAAAATCCGCGTAAAAACCTTCGAAATGCACCGCAGCTCTGAACTCATTAGCGGGTTTTCCTGATGAAACCAGACATTGATTGCTTTCATCTGCTCATCTTTTTCTGATTCAATTTTATTGCCATCACTTCTTCATCTTATAGGACAGTTTCAATGGAACGTTGGTGTCATCATTTTGTGGCATTGCTTACTATATAAAAGCTCTCGATCTCATTTAGCTTCGATGCTTTTATCATACTAAGGTATCTGAAGCTTCGATGCTTTTATCATACTAAGGTATCTGAAGCATCGGAATGTGTGTTGTTTGCTTTCTTGAGAATCTTGCATAATCTCTGATAACAAACCTTGCTGTAACGACCGCGAATGTATCGATCCTTTTCAGAGTACCGGAATTAAGTACACTAGTCACTTTGACCGCGGGTTTTGGAATTTATGATTTTTTCATGCAGTATTCCAGGAAAGTTACCACGCTCACGCCAAAACACTGGATCTTTTTGTACCGAATATCGATTCAAGTTTCACAATCGCTCAACGAACAATAATCTTTGTCTAAAATTGTGAAATACAATTAATAATTAGGCGGGCTAGTCAAGTTTTAAACAAAGTTAATAAACAGCGACGTAATTGAGTGAAAGTACATCATTCACAACAAATGTAGATTCCGTTGTTGAGCCACTAGACTCAGACTTGGACACTACTTCAGAAAGGAATTCTGACGTATCATCACAATCGGACCAGATACCATGTTCTTCGACCCAGCCGGCAACGGTGCGTGTACCTCGCTCAAGAGCCGTATAACTATTGGCTAAAATAAATGTTTCTGACCAAACAAAAATGTAGAACCTGCCTCGTTTGTTACCATTTTCTGTTCCCAATTCGTTTATTCTAAGAAATATTTAACTGAAAATATGAAAAACAAGTAGCAAAACTCTACAGCAATTTGTTTTGAATTGTTCTGTTATAATCAAACACTTTCTAACACACATAAAAAATTCTATGATTCTTTCACTAAAATAACGCTCTCAAAAAAACTGGTAACTTTTGTTCCCAGTCTCCGGACAGGAACCGAAAGGGAGCCGAATCGGACCGGAACAAGCTCGTTTCGATGTTTAACCGGACCGGAGCCCGGACGCAGCTTCTAGTTCCGATGTCAAATAATTTCATTTCATGGAGAGGTCCATTTGCTTGTAACCGGTATGCAAATATCTCCTATCTATCTGCTATCAAGTTTAAATATCATTTCAATGGAACTGAGTCACCACGTAAAGAAAAAGTTCGCGACCTAGGCGTTACATTTAACCGACAACTTTCGTTTACAAATCATATTGACAATGTAGTTACAGACAGCTTGAAATTGTTTTCTCTTGTGATACGGTACGGACGGGATCGCAAAGACCCTTATTCTATATTAGTCATTTACAAAGCGCGGCGTGCGGAGCAAGCTGAACTTTGCGAGCATTATTTGGCGCCCCCAATATGTAACACATATTCAACGAATTGAAGGAATTCAAAAAAAGTTCGTGCGTTTTGCTTTACGGAACCTTATGTCGTTTTCGTTTTCGCGGTGTAGCTACACTCAAACGACACTTTTGACACCGAAAATGTTTTATTTGACTTTTCGGACTACCCTTTTTCTGTCTTTCCCTACACTTTTTCTGTCACTGACCATGACCACATCCAAAAAAAGCAGAGTGTACTGTACGAAGTTACCAACACATTCACACGTAAATTTTTTCTCAGCACATTTGCGAGATGGACATTAGACTGGGACCCGGTTATATGGGAAAAAAGCGATGGTGTTATTTTTTCGCTCCCATGCACTTTTCGTGTTCCTTATGGATCCCATAACAACTGTGTAATTTTTCAGATCGATCGGTGAAACGCCCGATTTGCGCCCGACTTTTAATGTTTCCATACGATTTTATATGGGAAAATTCACTTTTTCAAAACTTATTCTCTATAAATTCCCAGTTAGGTCCTAAAAATATATCGATACATGATAGTTGTAGGAAATTTTCCTGGGAAAAACTCTTCTGAAGACCGTAAGGCGCTACGATGCTTGTAGAAACAGCTATTTACCCCAAACTGATTGAATGTCTGACGAACGGCTTACCATTGAATTTAACTAGCAATACTGCTGCAGCATGCTGCTGTTGGAGAGTGAATCTCCAGTTGAAACACACTAGAAATTGATATTAATTTAGATTTAGTGTGAAAAATTGCGACAATATGTCGAAATAAAATATATAAAAATGCTATATTTCTAATAGTTGGAGCATAATCTTAGTCATTGTCATAGCTCATGACTTTTGTTACTGTATGAAACATAAGCGACTCTATTTAGAAGCGCTATAAGAGTACAAGAAAAAAACGAAAAGTGCAAAAGGTTACCGGCAAAATGATGAAAAACAGCATATTTTACCTAAACCCCAGCGTGTTTATGTATTTCACACAAATAAAACATTTTTCAACATCATTTCTATAACTTTTCAGGAAAGTATGTTTTATAAGTTTCGTTTAAAATGCATAATCATTTCAAATTTCATACAAAATCTGAAAAAGTTCATAACGCTCACTAATACTAATGCATAGACGTGAATAGCATACCTTTTAGAACTGCCATTTATACTTGGGAATGCGATAATGCCTAAAACAAAACGAATTGACAGGTATCCCATTATTACGCATACCAATGCAATGACACTGAAAATGTTTTATTTGAAGCTGCAAAGTATAGCACGGAAAAAGTGTAGCTACACCGCAAAAGCGAAAACGACATTAGATGCAATGGTGATCAACTACCTGCCTATCAAGAATCATCACAGTACATTGCCGACATGGGATTGCTGACATAGTATTTTTCACCAAAGCATGAAGGACTGATAGTCGAACCCTTTCAGCTCGAATACATCGTAATAGCAAAACGGTTACGCTAAGAAATCCAAGAGTGTTTAACCCTCCGTAATGAGCTCGGAATTATTCACAACATGAACCTACATGCTGTTTCATGAGATCATTTAATGAACTACAGAATATTGATAACATGGACGTGTCGCCTGCAATCTTAAAAAACAGACTGAGTTTATTATTAAGAGGACAACTTCTTGAGTGTTAATTGATTGTATTTTTGTCTTTAATTTATAGTATTTTAATATTAAGTGTGGATAACGGGCCTAAAGCCTATATATATATATATATATATATATATATATATATATATATATATATATATATATATATATATATATATATATATATATATATATATATATATATATATATATATATATATATATATATATATATATATATATATATATATATATATATATATATATATATATATATATATATATATATATATATATATATATATATATTCCAGAGGAAATAAATAAATAAATAAAAAAATAAACATAACAAACAATATCGCACGCTAGCCTTGAGATCTAATGCGGTTGACAAGTTGAGAGAATTCGTTATCGATATTGTTTTCGGCACATTTTGCATGTTGTAGGATAAGTACAACGATACACCGTGCCCCATTGCTGAGTCGAGAAAATTTCCAGCTCGAAAAAATCCTCGACCTGATCGGGAATCGAATCACAACCGTGTGGGAGAGCTAGCCGACCGTCATCGCTAACCACAGAACCACGGGGACCACTGAACATGTTAGAGTGGAATGGACAATTGTGACAATTATCGGAAGGGAGTTTGAATTCATTCACCTAAGGCGATATTTTTCTGCAATTGTTATTGTTCATAAAGAGAAGAATAGAAAACGTCCTTTATTTTAAGTAGACACCCGTTATGCGATAACTAAATAAATGTTATTTGGCCGTATCTTTCCAAGGTTTTACATATATTTGGAAAATGTTAGGGAATGATTTTTATCAAATTGAAACTGAGACTAGAATCCGCTGCAGATGCAGAAGTAGAGTGACGTTTATTACAACGCGATCAAACCATACCTAATTTTTCGAGACATTAATCTTCAAAATCCGTTCACTGACAACAAAATGATAAGCATATGAAAATAACATTATAACATCGGTACATTGATGTTTTCATTATTTTATTTTCAAATATGTTGAAGGATTAGTCACTTTAGTCACAACGAGAGATTGGTTTTCGCACATTCTCTATGTGTTTTATGTATAGTAAGCCTGCATGCAGCTGAAAGCAAGCAAAAGGAATGCGAGCTCGTAATTAGTTGAAAGCTAAAAAACTGAACTAAAAATAAGATAGGCGAGCTAGTTGTGGTAATTGCACCAGTTATGGCTATATCATATAAGCGCAATGGTACCAGTTATGTCAATACTCCATTCAAACTCCATAGGCCATGATGGGTTCATGCCATAACTAGTACATTTTATTTACACTTTTTTAGGTATTGCCATTACTGGCACAAAACATTGAAGTAAAACGGTGTCCTGCTTCAAAGGTTGTTATTATTATTATTTTTTTTATTTCTCTTTTTTTAAGGAGATTTTCAGCCTTCGGCTGGTTCATCTCTGGAAGCCCCGGAAGGGAGTTTCCCTGATTGTTATACATAATTGTTACAAATAGTACATTCGAAAAAAAAAAGAATGATTTTTCGTGTTCACTGTCGGAGTTTGTTCTTGTCGGTGTTATTTCGTTTCCGGTTGCCTGTCTAGGTACTGTTGATGAAATGCTTCACGTCTTGTTTGTCATCGTGTCAGATTTGAGTATATAAACCGGTATCCTTCATGAAATTTAATAGTGTAGCTTCCGTTGATGGATAGTTCGCCAGGGCATCTCTAACACTGTCCGGGATTCCATGGAAATCCTGGGTGCTTTGAAAACAGGGACAGTTTAACGCGTTGGTCGCGCCAGTTCGAAACATCCACCCATTTGGTGGTTTCGCCTTTTACTTCACGGGTGAAAAGTGTCGTTTAACATGACCATTCTGCAGACCAGGGAGAACGAAGAGCACATTTCACAAATTTTTTAGCGTCGTTTCCTGGGACGTATTTGGTTGCCAGCGTGCCGGAACGGCCAATAGCCGCAAGATGGTCGGCCTCAGTGTTGCCTTAGATTCCGCAGTGGCCCGGGATCCAAACAAAAACTGTATTCTGGGGGGCCCACTTTATACTGCTTGTATCCATGACTGTTTTGATGTCGGTGATTCCAATGCAGCGAGGGCACTAGCGGAGTCGGACAGAATACATAAAGGTTTGTTAGCTGGTGTGATGGCCGCGTAAAATATTGCTGCTGTTTCGGCCGAGAAGATCGAACATTGATCTGGTAAAGCATGAGCATGGGCATTGACGACCGTACATATCGTAGTTGCACATCCGTGATTCACCTGAGCTAGTGAAGTTGCACAGAGAACCACATAGATAGTTTTTGGGAAGTTATACCATCTTCAATGTACAACAATTCAGTAACTCTCACTTTAAAAAGATCAATAACGGCGCCGGCCACGTCCTTACAGTCGTTGGAGAAAAATAGGAAGAGGATCGTTAGTTCGACAAACGTTGTTATGAGACCGAGTTCACCTCTGCATCTCTAAGGATGTCACAGGAAGGGTATTTCTGTTATTATGATGGGATAGGAAAGATCAGGATTCGCCGTGGTAGGCAATACGATCAGATATTTTCAAATCCCGCGCGCGAAAAATAATTTTTTAAACCAAATAATGTATCGTCAGATACAAAAGCTAAGCGGGAATCAACGAGCTGATTCGCAGACACCGATTTTATGTCCTGTGAGAGTAAGCTACGCAATACGAATTTCCAGAGCACCAGTCGCAGCAAACCAAACTTAAACGAATAATCACTATACTAAAACCAAAACCTATCTTTCTTTTTAACTATCTCCTAGAAAGGTATAGCAATCACTTGCAAAACCGAAAATATAAAAGTGCTCCAAAGAGTCGAATGGCATATATCACTCGGTTCAGCATTTTCTGTATGTATGTGTGTGTGTGTGTGTGTGTGAGTGTGTGTGTATGTGTGTGTGTATGTGCAGATTTTTATTCTCACTCACTTTTCTCAGAGATGGCTGGACCAATTTTCATAAAATTAATTGCAAATGAAAGGTCTTGTTGTCTCATAAGACCCTATCCAATTTTATTGTAATCGGATTTTTAGTTTAGAGGTTATGTATCAAAATGTAGAAATCATGAAACATCATTATCTCGAAAACTACATTACCGAACGTGCTACCTTAAATACCCTTAAGTTTTGAATTGTGTGCAGCTTTCTTGTTCCAGAGATACTCATATTTGATGGTCATCGTCCATGTCAGGCTGTTTTCTAGAAACCGGCCATCTTACAATTCAAAATGTTGTCTGAAGTCGATTTATGGCTCCAGTGCATCATTACGATGCCGGAAATACCCATATTGGGTGGTATTTGGTCGTTTGTCGCTTTTTCCGAAACCGGAAGTCGCCAAACATTTTCTGGATTTTGAACATACTGGTCATACTGGTTAAAGAAACACGCATGTTGGGTGGTATTTGGTCATATTTGTTACCACTAAATACATTCACCTGCCAAATAGTGTTCCATTTAGTTAATTATTTCGCGAGATGTGCAAAAGTTTGTGCAGAAATTTGTGCAGAAACATGTACTTCCTAAACCATTATGCATAAAAATGTACTTCGTCAAACCATTATGGACATATTTGTTACCTCTAAAAACATTCACATACCAAATTTGGTTGTATTTTCTTGATTGGTTCTTGAGCTGTGCGAAATTTGTGTTTCATTTGTATTGGCTCCTCCCTTATAGAAAAGGGAGGGGTGTCAAACCATTATGCACATATTTGTTACCTCTAAAAACATTCACCTGCCAAATTTGGTTCCATTCAGTTGGTTAGCTCTCGAGATGTGCAGAAATTTGTGTTTCATTTGTATGGAACCCCTCCCTTCCAGAAAAGGGAGGGGTGTTGAACCATTATGGACATATTTGTTACCCCTAAAGATATTCACATGCTAAATTTGGTTCCATTTACTCGGTTAGTTCTCGAGATGTGCAGAAATTTGTGTTTTATTCCCCTCCTTCATCTGGAAGGGAGGGGTGTCCAACTATTATGGACATATTTGTTCCCCTTTGAACCATCCACATGCTAAATTCGGTTTAATTTGCTTGGTTTTCTCTTGAGTTGTGCAGAAATTTATGATTAATTTGTATGGGACCCCTCCTTTTCAGAAGAGGGAGGGTCTCAAACTATCATAGGAAGCTTAATCGGCACAAAAACCCAAATTTTCACGTCGATCGGTTAGGTAGTTTTCGAGCCTATATGGATCAGACAGACATACAGACAGACCGGACTGCATTTTTATATGTATAGATTACAACATCAATATTTTAGAGTGTAGTGAATATACTAATATACTAAATGAATATACTAAAGAGTGAATATACATTTATTGGATTGAAGCGTTAATGTAAATTTATTTATACATATAAAAGTTGGAATGAGAAAGGCTGGGTCTGACTGCTAGGTGAATTAATTTAGGTTTTTTTATTATTTTAGAATCAATAAAGTTGATATTTTTATTAATAAAAAACAATATTGTGAATATTCAATATATATTGCGAAAACGTTGTTTGAAGCGGCCACTATACGGTATATTAGTTGCCATCTTCATCACATTTGACATGTGACTTATATTCGAATGCGAGTAGTGAAAAGTAAATTATTTTCAAACGCGGGTATTGTCGCATCCAGCCTGCTCATATGTAAGTAAAACTATATGAATATGCCCCGTAATATCAATCGTTAACGCAAAAAATACCTAATAAAAGATAAAAAGATAAATTTAGAGAAAAAGGAGACACACGCACCTAAACCAAAACGTCCAAAATTAATAGTGTTGCGTCTATGAATCTAAACATATAAAAATGCAGCTCTGTCTGTCTGTCTGTCTGTCTATCTGTCTGTAGTCTGTCTGATTTATATAGGCTTGGAAACTACTGAACCGATCGGCATGAAATTTTGTATATATGGGGTTTGAGGGGCCGAGAAAGGTGACTAAGATAGTTTGAGACCCCTCCCTCATCTGGAAGGGAGGGGTCCCATACAAATGAAACACAAATTCATGCACATCTCGAAAACTAACCAAACAAATGGAACCAAATTTGGCATGTGGATGTTTTAAGGAGTGACAAATATGTCCATATTGGTTCGACACCCTTCCCTTTTCTGGAAGGGAGGGGTTCCATACAAATGAAATACAAATTTCTGCCTATCTCAAGAACTAACCAAGTGAATGGAACCAAATTTGGCGGGAGGTTGTTTCTAGTGGTAACAAATATATCCATAATGGTTTGATACCCCTCCCTCTTCTATAAGGGAGGGATCCTACAAAAATGAAACACAAATTTCGCACAGCTCGAGAACCAATCAAGCAAATTTGACAGGTGAATGTTTTCAGGTGTAACAAGCATGTCCATAATGGTTCGACATCCTTCCTTCTGGCATGTCTCTAAATACATACCATTTTGAAATCCAAGATGGCGACTTCCGGTTTCTGAAAAATAGCGGCAAATGACCAAATACCACCCAACATGAGTATTTCCGGAATTGTTATGATGCACTGAAGCCACAAATCGACCTAAGACAACACATTGAATTGTAAGATGGCGACTTCCGGTGTCTGGAAAACATCCGAAATTGACCAAATACCACCCAATTAGAGTGTTTATTTAACCAGAATGACGCTCAGAGGCCAGATATTTTTTTCAAATGCCATTTTGAAATTCAAGATGGCGACTTCCGGTTTCTGGAAAACAGCGGCAAATGACCAAATACTACCCAATATGAGTGTTTTTGTAACCAGAATTACGCTCAAAAGCCAGAAGTTGTCTCCAAATGCCATTTGAAATCCAATATGGCGATTTTCGGTTTCTGAAAAACAGCGGCAAATGACCAAATACCGCCCTATATGAGTATTTTCGGAATTGTTATGATGCACTGAAGCCACAAATCGATCTCAGACAACGTTTTGAATTGTAAGAGGACGACTTCTGGGAAACAGCTGAATACTACTACATATTGCTATTTCCGTAATCGAAATAATGTATAGAAGCCAAGTATTGACCCTGGACATTCGAAGCTTTCCGTTTCTGGAAAACAACGAAAATAACTTAATACCACCCAATATGAGTATTTCCGGAATAGAGGGTATGTACTAACGGCTAAAGTCGAGGTTGTTGTCATTCCGATAAAACCAATCATTTCAAACGATATAAACATATTGCTAGAAATCAATAAATTTGGGATGTTTAAAATTATTAAATTAACACAAAAACGGTTTATTTTAACTGACCCGCCTCAGCTAGTATAAAATAAAAATTTAGCTTGAAGCTAAAAATAACCATTCAAAAGCCAGAGAATTCATTAACAGCAAAGAAAAAACAATGAATATCGAAACAAAGTAATTAGACAAATTTAAAGTTCAAAATTTCAAAACAACAATTTTAACAATTCAAAAATATCGCGAAATAGACAAACAAATTGTGCGGTACGCGTCTTTTCTCAAGTAATAAATACACCCAACGCAAACGGGGAACATTTTATTACTTTAGGGCAATTTTTTATTACTTATTGTGTCTTATGACTGCGCATTATACACAAATAGTAACAAACAAAAGTAATAAAAATTATGACGGCCACACGCTTGTATGTGTTTCTGGAGGAGAACATACAGCCAAGCACCCACCGCAATGCATGTGTTAGCAAGACTTCACTCGCTGCATTTGTATTGATGCAACGATCAGATTCATTTTTGCTTCCCTTCATCCACACATAATGGGAATCTCACCCGTCAACCTCAAATGTCTAATTAGAAACACTTTCGTTTCGTCCCCCAGTGTTTACATAAAATGGAAATATGTAATACTGTCTGACCAGAGTTGCCGAAGTTGCGAATATTGTCTGGATAGGCACGAGTATTGTATTTTCAAACAGGTGCAAATGAGTTTCCATGAACCAATGAGTATGTGTTTTAGATATCTTGCAGGAAAGCGAATGTTTTTGTTTTTCTCTAACGCAGTTTACAGATCGTGATGTCATTTAAAGACGCATTTCAAGTCTTTGAAATCATCAACGTTTGCATACTCTATGACGGGGAAAATGCTGCTTGGCAGCTCTTGTCATATTTTTTCTCTACTCCGTATGCGAACTAATACACGCACACCGGATGAATTGGAGATTGAAGAAACTTGTAACATGTGCAACATATGCGACGGTGTGTGATTTTTTTTTGCTTGAGATGGAAAGTAAGCAGTTTTCGACAGAAATAATCTTGCTTGTGGTTGAAACGACCATTATTAGATAGTCGTACTCCCGTAACACGTGCTAAATTTATGTCAGTATGTGTTGTTACTTGACTGGGGAAGAATTTTATTGCCTTTAAAGTAATAGGTTTGTTACCCAAAAGGCAATTTTGCGCTATTGCTTCTAAAGTAATAAGGAAAAGTTTTGCGTGTATGAATATCTACAATGAGAAAATATATAGAAACGCTGCACTTTGCGCCGTCTAGCCTCAGCACTCAATCAGCCCAAGAAATCGTGGGATAAAACACACACGCGGATACAAAAAAATAAGTATTTGATTCATGTCAGTGGAAGCCACCAGCAGTTTAAATGAACATGTCTGTAAATGTATGCACTTATCTTAGACACCGAAGCAGCATTCAGTGAGTCAAGCACGCCGCCGCGCTCGCAACCGAGCACAAGCAAACCGTTTCCATGATTACAGTTGCCGCTCTCTCGGCTCCTGTCTCTCAGCAGAACAGCAGACACAATACACTCTTCGCATGAATACGAACGCGTTTAAGAAATGTCACCAACACAACACTGCGCTATTAAGACAGCCATTTGCAGAACGATAAACTGTACAATAAAACTGTATTAAAATTCCAATTCCTGAATTACTCTCACTCGTAATTCACTTTAAACATACTGTAATCAACAAGGGATACTCTCAACTGCAACTATCACTCGAATTTCACAATTTTTCGTACTATGCACCACAAATAAACGCGATTATTGAAGACGCGATAAACAAAGCGTCTACACACTGCGGGCTTCTTTCACTCTCCCTTAATCGAACATTGATCTGGTAGACGAGAAAAAACGCTGCAAGTCTGATTGGCAATTCCGAAACCTACCATGTTTGCAGCCTTGGAACCGTCAGTGAACCGGTGGTGAAAATCTTGATATTGCTTTCCCAGCAATTCCGCAACGTGTGGGTGCATGGCACGAGAATTATCTTCTGCTCGAAATTTGTTACTAATGGAACGATCGATTTTCAGAGCTGGCGCATTCCATCTTCTAGTTCCAGTCCAGTGGATGCATGCCACCGGAGGGAGCTGAGAACTCTATTCCCCTCTTTGAGGAGAAAGACCTCAGTGTTTCCATAGGTTTTCTCTAAACAACTGATGGTTCTGCAGTTTAATATTTCCGCGAATTGGTACTGGAAGGGCAGGACGCCAAGTTCAACGCAGGCAGATTCGGCTTGGGTAGATGGGAGAAGTCCTGCAATGATTCGTGTTGCATTATTGTATATGGGAGAAAGTTTTGTTTTAATAGAGTCGCCGGCCATGCAATATAACTCGATACCGTAAAATAATTTACCGTTTACTGTGGCTTTGGAGACTCGGAGAAGAATGTCTCTGTTGCTGAGTATGTTCAAACGAGTCTTAGATTTTTCTCTAATATCGTTGAAATGATCTACAGGCAACGGTCCAGCAGTACACCGAGGATTTGAGTAGTCTTTTTAAAAGGGATTGGGATTCCGTTTGAAGTAACGGCCTTTGGCAGTGGGCGATGGCGGGATCTGCATATGTGGGACCTCACAATCTTTTCCGCTGATAGAACGAAGCCGGCCTTGGATGCCCATTTAGAGGCAGCTGATACGGCGGCTTGAATTTTTGTGTGTAGTCTTTTCAGAGTGCGACCCATTGCTAGCAGGACAATATCGTTTGCGTATACGAAGATGTACACATCCTTCACAAGGGATTTGAAAATACCGTTCATGGTGACTCAAAACATGGTGACCGCAAGGACGGACCCTTGCCGTCCGGGTTGAAGAGAAGTGATTGCCGAAGGCTACTTAAAAAGTCCGACCACGCTGGAAATTCTTTATGAAGTGCAATAAATGTCCACCTAGTTCCCATTCGATAAGCTGTTGGATAACGCGTGGGGTCCACGCGCGGTTGTATGCTTTTGCCAAATCCAGAGATACGATGTCCACGTGCATATTTTCTTCCATTGCGTCTTGTAATACATCTGCGAGCCCTGCGAAGTACGTACTCGTCCCGTGACCGGGGCGGAAAGCGTGTTGGCGGTAGTCTAGGAGAGCGTTGTCCTCGAGGTGTTTAATCAGGCGACGGTTGACCATTCTTTCTAATATTTTGCTGGCACAGCACGTCAACGAGGTAGGATAAAAATGGATTGGAGTAGAGGTTGCTTGACCTTGTTTAGGGATAGGGACTACTAGGCTGTGGTTCCAGGCTGCAAATAGGGTGTTTTTGTCCAATGACTGTTTAGAAGCTTCAGGTACGCTAGTTTAGCTTCGACTGGGAGGTATTTAAACATATCGTAACCAATATCGTCAGGGCCGGTGGAGTTCCCTTTACAGCGACTCAGGGCGAGGTCCAGTCCCTCCACGCGGAAAGGAGCGTTGATAGCTAGCGGAGGGTTGTCTTCCGGGATGACCATGTCATTCATCGATAGTATGGTTACGTTGTTTCGCCGTATACAATTATTGTCTCATCTGTCGATGGCAGATAAGGAGGTGAAATAATCGGCAAGAGTGTCAGGGACAATTATGGGATCATGTGTGATACCATCTGGCGAATGGATAGCTATCCCTTTCGCTTTTCGTTTTCTGTTTAAGGCATTAATTTTGCTCCATATATCGGATGCCGATTGACCAGCGTTAATGCTTTCTAAGAACTTGTTCCAACTGTTTGTTTTCGCTGATCTAATGATCTGGCAGCATTCGTTTCGCCTAATTCGATATAGCTCGATGGCCTTATCATTATCTGGGTGGCCGACATGGAGTCGTTTAGCGGCTCGAAGTGCCTTCCTTCTGGCTTTAACTGCAACTCTAGTTTCGGGAGACCACCAATGAGGCGATTTACGACCGGGGTTTGAACTTGACTTAGGGATAGCCGCGTTGGCCGCTATGAGAATGCACTCCTCCAATTCCTTCATGTTTACCAATGGTCTTTCCTTTGTTAGCTGAACCATCTGTGTGTACATTAGACTGGGACACGGTTATATGGGAAAAAAGCGATGGTGTAATTTTTTCGCTCCCATGCACTTTTCGTGTTCCTTATGGATCCTATGACAACTGTGTAGCTTTTCAGATCGATCGGTGAAACGCCCGATTTGCGCCCGATTTTTAAAGCTTCCATACGATTTTATATGGGAAAAACCACTAGGAAAAAATACAGATGTCCAGTTAACTCTTAAAAATACATCAATACATGAAATTTATAGGAAATTTTCCTGGAAAAAACTCTTCTGAAGACCGCAAGGCGCTTCCTTGCTTGTGAAAAAAGATATTCACCCCAGACTGATTAATTATCTGACGAACGGCTTACCATTGAATTTTACTAGCAATACTGCTGCAGCATGCTGCTGTTGCAAATTCAACCATGTGATGAGAAATGATATCGCTTAAATTTATCTTGGAGGCTTCCCCGAAGATACTATGAGCAAAAATCACACTTTGAAAATTATTTCCACGCGAAATTATTTCTCATACTTAAGCAAGTTTGCAATAGCAGCATGCTGTAGCAGTGTTGCTGGAAAATTTTAATGGTGAGCCGTTCGCCAGACATCAAATCAGTTTGGGGTGAATAGCTATTTCTACAAGCATTGTAGCGCCTTACGGTCTTCAGAAGAGTTTTTTCCAGGAAAATTTCCTACAAATATCATGTATTTATATATTTTTAGGAGGCAACTGGACATTTATAGAGAATAAGTTTTGAAAAAGTGGATTTTCCCATATAAAATCGTATGGAAACTTTAAAAATCGGGCGCAAATCGGGCGTTTCACCGATCGATCTGAAAAGATACCCAGATGTTATGGGACCCATAAGGAACACGAAAAGTACATGGGAGCTAACATTTGTTTTTTGTCCCACCCTAGTGTACATCTCCCAATTGGCCTGGCCGTATAACCATCTAGGGCGACGAGATGTTTCTGCGGTATTGTTTCCCATAGAGACGATGATAGGGACATGATCGTTACCTGCCGGGTCTTCCAAAGTGTTCCACATGAACCTGTTAACAATGGAGGAACTGACGGCGGATACGTCGATCGCTGTTTCGGTTTGTCCATGGATAAATGTCATCGAACCGTCGTTAAGAACAACGAGGTCCAAATTTTCCAATACTTTGGCGGAAGTAGAGCCGCGGTGGTTGGCTTTTAGACTTCCCCATGAAGGATGGTGTCCGTTAGAGTCACTTAGAACTAAAAGTGCTCCTGAAATATTCTCTAGTGTATGCTGAAGTTTGGGGTGAAGGTCGGCAACTTTACCGTTGGGCAAGTAAATGCTTACAACCGTTATCGGAAAAGGGTAATCTAACTTTATACCGACGATTGGGAGATTAATGTCAATGTGCATCGGGGAGAATTGTATGTCTTCTGATATGCCAATCGCTACGGAATGGTAGATGTTAGATTGGCTGCAATTATAGATCCAGCGATACTTTCCACCGAGTGTACGGTTCATATGTGATGGATCGGCTCTATGTACCTCCTGTAAAGCAATTATAACGGGGGAGTAGTCCCTCACCAAGAGTTCTAAGTCGCCAAGGTTTTTGTAGTAGCCATTGATATTCCACTGTATGGAAAAAGGTTGTTGCTGCGATCTTCCCGGTTAAAAGGTTCGGGTAGTTAGATTGGCCGATGCGGTGGTAGTGGAGGGTCCCGAGGCCCTATTGGGTTGGAAAACTCTGGCCGTGGGATTAAGTGATGGGCACTTCCTTTCCAGTGATCTTGCGGGGGGAAAGTGAGGTTATCACGCGACCTCGAAAGATGTTGAAGATGGGGAGTTAACATTTGTGGTATTGCGGGGCATGATCTACGTTTGCAAAAATATTTCATCTTGTTTATTACCGTCTCGAGTGAGTAGTTTTTCAATGTCGTATAGTGTTCTTTTGTCCTAATGCAAGTCCAATTGTACCTAAAATGTTAAATATGTTGTGGGCCTTGATGATGGTCCGATGAAAGAACCGAAACGTCGGTTCAACACACAACGTCGGCAGAAATCAACACAATTCATTAGACTACAAGCCAAAATATCAATCTTTTGAATAAATACATCAATTAATACCAGTATGAAGAGTATCGTTATATCGATGCGATTAAATGCCTCACTAAAGTCCGCATAAATAATGTCTTCGCAATTCTTACTATCTATTGCATTCAATGAATAATATATTTTATTTTTTCTGGAAAGCATTCATCTTATTTTAGTTTTCTCGATATTATATGCAAATTTCAACATTCATCACAATTTTGACTCGTCTTATCGTTGTTATTTTCTAGTAATATGTAATTGTATTGTTCTTTTGATAGTATTTTAAAAGTTATCACGTGTCTAACCTCAAGATTGCATGTATAAAAATTAAAGAGTGACTTTAAAAAATAGCATTTCAAATGCAGTTTACAACTGAAAATCGAAATTCCACAAATTTAGTTTGTATTGTGCTCAGTTGATTTTATAGTTTACGTATCGCCGGGTTTATAACGAATATTTTATTGATTTATTTAAAAAATGAACATTGAGTGACTTACAGTAAAGTTTATAAAAAATTAAATGATACTAATTTGTTTTACTTATTCGCAGAGGAAAACTAACACTGGGTTATTCGGACTCTGAGCTCGCTAATATGGGTGGCTACGATCTGGTACATTTCGATGATCTGGCTTACGTAGCAAGTGCTCATCAGGAACGTGAGTATTCAAATAAAAAGTTTGTGAAGTTCTAGTTCAAAGAATATTAGAAATTGCACCTACCCCTACAAATCTAAACAGTATTTCTATAGTACAGTAAAAAAAATCTATTTTTTTAATAACTAGGCTGGTTTAAGTAAAAAATCAATTTTGAACTGAACAAAATGTAATATGGCTTTGCAAATAAGAGATATTTTGCAAAGTTAGTCTAATAAACTTAATTAGCTAATCGAAATTTGTCAGGCAAATGAGAACTTAATCGGCTAATCGAAGTTTGTTAGGTAAAAGAGAAAAGCCTTGGTGCAACATTCGGATTCTCGACCTTTTGTTTTGTAACCGGTGGTTATACAGAAAAGCTATGATTGGGACCTTTTTCTGTTACTTTGTAACAAGGCTTATTAGAAATCCTGGAAGGAAAAATATAAAAATCAGCATCAACCGTATTCTCCCACGTCTGGCCAGATCAGAAAGGTCTACCTCGGATATTATTTCACTGGAACCGGAACAGAGTAGTTGTTCTGCAAGCAAAGAAGTCATTGGAAAGTACCTGGAAGTGCAACTCTTGGATTGGTGCTGGAGGGCGGAAGAACGCTAGAGCTGCGAGAACCTTCATCTCAATCAGCGTCCATCTCAGGTCAGCTGAGAGTCAACGAC
Source organism: Wyeomyia smithii (assembly GCF_029784165.1). Classification (NCBI taxonomy): domain Eukaryota; kingdom Metazoa; phylum Arthropoda; class Insecta; order Diptera; family Culicidae; genus Wyeomyia; species Wyeomyia smithii. The sequence goes on along the minus strand of NC_073695.1, from coordinate 160,842,342 downwards.
ACTACAGCATTTCCATCAGTTGGATTATTATTATTATTATGTTATCAATCAGTAACTTAAGACAATGCCTTTTTCAATATATAAAAAATAATGGTAGTAGAGAAAGTGGCTATAGTGGCAAGTAAAAGTAAAGCACACAATTTTCAATTTACAACTATATAACAAACATTTACATTGAATTAATGTGCTCGATGCATCCCCTTCTAAAAACTGTCGCCGATTTCTCCATAGTTCAACTATTGGGAAGTGAATTCCATATAGCTGCACCTTCTACGAAAAACGAGTTACCATATTTAACTGTACGGTATATGGGAATATGAAATTTTCTTGCTCGCGTACTTCTACAGGGAATCAGTTTTTCAAACAAATAAACTGGCATGCAGCTTTCAATAAGTTTGAAAATGAATAAACAGCATCTTAATTTACAGAAATTTTCGTAGGAGCAACCAATAAGTTGCGGCTGTAGATGTGAAACCGATGAGAACCTTGTTAAATTAAAAACAAACCTAACACAGGCATTGAGGACAACCCTCAATTTGCTTCAGGAACGAGCAGATGCTTGAAGCAGTAAAAAATCGCTTTCAATAAAATGTGGTATTACTAGACTTTGAAATAGTTTTAATTTTGTTTCCTTGCTTAGAAAATTTGCTCCCAGCTGCAGGTTACTAATTGTCATATATATTTTACCACACTGGCCGGATAAATAATCATCCCATTCAAGATTTGAATTTATTTTATAGCCTAAATTCATTGCAGGTTTTGGTTTCATCAACTGTCTATTTCCTTTTATCATCATAGCGAACGTTTTATTTACATTTAAAGATAAAGAATTTTTTGACCACCAGGTTAATAGGCTGCTCAGATCTTCATTGATTGAAGCGATGGTTTCAATTGAAAGATCACAGCAGTCAAAAATCAACTGTACATCATCGGCGTATATGTGTACTTAACAATATTTGGGAATTCTAGGCAGATCATTGATGTACAAGGTGAAAAGTAAAGGTCCAAGAATTGAGCCTGTGGCACACCAGAAGATACTAATGAAAAAAATGATAGATGATTATTGTTGAAGACTGCCTGAAAACGATTACTGCGATACGATTTAATTAAATTAGCAGCATCACACGGAAACCCAAAATTTCGAACCAGTTTCTTACAAAGCTTGTCATGAGAAACTGTATCAAATGCTTTAGAAAAATCAAGCAAGATTATTACAACAGGCTTACCACAATCGACCAAAAGTCCAATTTCGTCCAATATTTTCAGCATTGCAGTTTTTGTGCTGTGCCTAGGGCGATAACCTGATTGAAAACGTAAAAGGAAATAATTTTCGTTACAATATGTAAACATTTGATTCTTTAACAATCTTTCAAACGCTTTAGAAAGGACGCACAAAATACTTATTGGGCGCAAATTTTCTAAAGTGTTAATTAAAGCTTTTTTCCGGATTGACACCACCTTTGAATATTTCCAGATAGAGGGTTAATTACCTGAAACATTAGTTTGGTTAAACAAATACGTTACGGGAGTAAGCAAAAGTGGTAAAGAAATTTTTAAAAATTTAAGTGGAATTTCATCAAGCCCAACGGCATAGGATTTTATCTCATGAATAGCATTGATAACTTCAAACTCATTCACTTCATAAAACCGAATGGAGCCCCATTCGTAATTTCTTATGTTACCGCTTTCGTCACCTCGTATGGGCTTATAGTTTGACATGAATGCGGTATTGATTTTTTGAATCAAAGTTGACTGGAATACTTTCCTTTGATTTACCTACACCTATACTTTTCAGTTTACTCCATAGTTTTTTTTGAGGAAGTTCCGTATTACGTAAACGTTTGTATGAAATGTGCGACGCTTGATTTCTAGTTAGTTTCCATTGTTTATAAGCTAAGTCTCTGTCAACTAAAACTTTGCCAATGTCCTGGTTAAACCAATAATTATATATTCCTTTCGGCTTAAACGTTCTCAAGGGAACAAATCTTTAGTGAAAGTCCTTTATATTGGAATTCAAAAGATTGATTAGAATGCCGGGATTATTTATGCTGTAGAAGGAAACCCAGTCGTGTGAATTTACAGAGTCTACCCACAAAAATCAACATTATTGTTACGCGATAGTTTACGGTACTGGTAGACTCATTTACTGAGATATTCAAAGATGCGAAAAATAAGTCATGATTCGAGAGCACAGGAGTACCTACTTGATTAAATTTTAGCACCTCTAGTTCGTTATTTGTGATAATAAGATATAATTGTGATGAACCGTTTTGATGAAAAAATGTTGGCTCTTGTCCGTGACTGATCATACGGTGACAAGATAATAAATCGATGAATCTTTTACACTTTGTAGACTCAGTATTTAAGACTTGTATTGAAATCTCCTACAAAGCACAATTGACTATAGCCACAACCAAACTGCATTAACAGTGAATTCAAAAGCTCGCTACAGTCGATGCCAGGAGGGTTGTAAAAAAACTCCGTATGTGGATCGCCATCGTAAGACGATTTGGCTATTACCTGAAATGTTACGCTTTTCTTCAAGTAAACTGCTATTCCTCCTCCTACTCGTCCTTTTCGATCATTGCGGATCAAATTATAGCCAGCAATATTCGAAATTGCATCGTTAATCTCCTCACGCAACCAGGTTTCACAAATGCAGGCAACATCAACATTTGAGATCGAAGAAATTTGTCGCAGTTTCTCCAATTTGCTAAGCTTACGAGCGCAGATGCTTTGGCTATTCATAGAACATATCGAGAGTTTCATGGGACATTAAGCAGCTTTCATCACTATTCCCAGTATACAAAAATTCGCAGAGGTGTTACTATTAGATGAGTGAGCCATTGTCAGAAAAGATAACCACAGTTCTTAGAAGATAGACTAGACCACTTCATTAAACTAACAATAAAAAATATAACTGCAAAGCAAAAACATTCATGACTGACCTTACACATTCCAAGACAGCCACAGTTAGCAACAGTCTTCTACTTTGAGGCACATTATTTCAAGTACTTGGTAAAACATTGTATCCAAAACTGCGATTTATGCCAATAGCCACAGAAATTACACTATCCAGAAACATAGAGGTTGAGAAACAGCATCCTCCAGCAACAGCACCAACCAGCATCAGCAACACCAATCAGCATCGGCAACAAGTCCAGTAACAGCAAGAGTAAACAGCAACATCCGATAAACGAAAGCAGCATCCAACATCAAGCAGGATAACTTTTAGGAGTGGAAACAAGGGAAAGCAAGGAAGGGATAGAAAAGGAATAGAAAAACTTGTTTAGGAAAGGTATGTGCGAAAAAGCGTAGACTTTTAGGATGGAATCATGGAGAATCTCTAGGATACAACAAGGAGAAATAGAGTAAATAGAAAGGAAAGGTAATTATAATTACAGCATCATCCGTCCAGATCAGCATTGTTTTTCACGGTCATCATTCCAGTGTACACAACACCGTTCCTTGTAAAAACGCCTCGCAGCTTACCGTTCTTCTTCATCTTCAAGGCTTTAGCCCTTAGCCCTCTGGCAGTCACTCCTAAGTTCTCATTAACGTAAATCCGTTTCTTGACGGAGAAACCAATTTGTTGAGTAGAGAGCGTTCGGTTTCATAAATAAGCAGAGAAAAAAATCGTTCCTCTGTATGGTGATAGCGAATTGTATCATTATTATTGGCGCTGCTCCGTTAGGGGCCATCCACATACCACGTGGACAGATTTTCAACGATTTTGACACGCCAACGTGCTTAAGCCTACCGTGATCACGACACTCTTGCGCAATCCGAATAGTAGACTGGTTGTCCTCATACACCACTATCGGATCATCCACCTTCTGTCCAAGATCCCGAAGCAAGCGTATCATCCATAGCGTATGGCAAGCTGCGGTGCAAATAATTCGGCCTCAGTCGACGATAATGACACTGTCCGCTGCTTTCGTGTTATCCAGCTCACAGTACAGCCGAAAAGCTTGAAGATGCATCCAGTTACAGAGCGACGATCAATCAAATCGTTAGCCCAATCTGCGTCTGAGTACGCTTCCAATACTGGTGCCCGTTCGTTATTACGGAAGACCAGTCCAACATCTAGAGTCTCCTTGACGTATCTTAGCATTCTCTTAAGATGAACCCTATGGTTCTCGTTTGGACAGGACTGGAACTGACTAAAATAGTTCACCGCTGCCGAAAGATCCGGTCTCGTGGTCAACGACGCGTACATAAAGCAGCCAACATTCCGTTCGGGGAATCTCGTTCCACAGTTATACCCAAAAACTGCTTCACCTCTCCTATATCCGTCATCTCAAATTCCTTTGAAAAACTTCGCTTCACGGTTTCCAAAACTTTCAAAGACGAGCTAGCCAACAAGATGTCATCAACATAGAGCACAACGATGACTTTACTCTCCCCTTCGTCTTGCACGTATAAGCATTGATCGTTCTCACTGCGCACGAAACCCAATTTCACGATGAAGTTATGGAATCGATCATTCCAAGCGCGAGATGCCTGTTTCAAACCATACAAGGAACGATTTAGACGGCACACGAGTCCGTTCCCCTGCTCAAACCCATCTGGTTGAGCCATATATATCTCTTAATTGAGTTCTCCGTCTAAGAACGCAGTCTTCACATCCATTTGGTGTAGATGCATGCGCTCTTTATTCGCCAAAGCCAAAACAACACGAAGGGTATCGAGCTTCGCCACTGGAGAATATGTCTCGGAATAGTCGAACCCTCTCCTCTGGCTGAAACCTCTTGCCCCAAGTCTCGCATTGTATCGGTCACCAGCTTCGCCGCTTCCATGCTTCACACGAAAAACCCATTTGCAGGAAATCGCCGTTCGGCCTTCAGGAAGACGCGTCAGCTTCCAGGTGTTGTTCCGTCTTAGCGAATCCATCTCATCTTCGATCGCTTCCTTCCAGCGACTTCAATCTTCACGCTTACGCAGATCAGCAACTGTGCTTGGAATATTATCGATATAGTTCAAAGCACTTAACGCAAACCCGGCATATTCGAATTCGAAATCTTTATGCCATTCCGGTGGTTTTCGATTTCGTAACAACCGAACTCCACCAGAGGGATCCGATTCCTCTCCCGGCTCTGCTTCTACCTCCGGGTTTGGTACTGCCTCCGCATCGGTATCTGTTCTAGTCGAATCTTCCAAGATGCTTCCATATTCGTCATCCGATTCATCCTCATTCGGTTCAGCGTTTCTATCTTCCAGGTGCTCATCCGGTTCTGAGTTTCGATCTTCCAAATCATCGGTATCTATAGCTACAAGCAAGAATTGGTTCTCAGGATTCTTCCTCTCGACCACCTTCACTGGTGCTTCGGTTTCTACAAAAACCACGTCACGAGCCACAACAATTGCTTTCTTCTTCGGGTCCCATACGCGATAACCATTCGGAGAATACCCCAAGAAAATACCTTGCCACGACTTCGGATCCAATTTCTTTCGCAGCTCTTTCGGGATGTGAGTAAACACTCGGCAACCGAACACTCGAAGTTTCGCAATATTCGGCTTACGTGACTCCCACAGTTAGAACGGAGTCGTTTTGGCATCCAGCGCACTGGTTGGGCTTCTATTGATCAGATACGCAGCCATCTGGATCGCCTGACCCCAGAAAACCTTGTTGATCTTCGAATCTTGAAGCATTGCTCTTGCCTTCTCAACGAGAGTCCGGTTCATGCGTTCGCTAACGCCATTCTGCTCCGGAGTATAAGGCACCGTGAATTCTTGTTGAATCCCCTTCAACCTACAGAACTCTTTGAAACGTTTACCACAGTATTCACCGCCATTGTCGCTTCTCAAGCGGGAAATTCTCCTCTCATGCTTGGCCGTCACCATAGCCTCGTATGCCGTGAAACACTCCAATACCTCATCCTACGACTCCATCAAGTACACAGCGGTAAAGTGGCTCCAATCGTCGATGAAGGTCACGAAGTATTTCGAACCATACAGTCCCTCCGGTGTTACAGGGCCACACACGTCCGAGTGCACCAACTCGAGAACACGCGACGAACGTTTTTCACCATGCGACGAAAACGGTTGCCTCGTTTGTTTCCCTTCGACACAGGGCTCACAAACGACCATTTCACTGTTCTTGTCCGAGTCCAGATTCAAACCTTCTACTGATTCGTTCCGAATAAGAGCCTTCAGATTCTTCTCACTTATGTGGCCAAACCGACGATGCCACAGCTTATATTCTTCTGAAATTTGGCCGCACGAAAGTAACGATGTCTCACACTTACTTTTCTTCATTGCGTAAAAATCAAGCTCATAAAGTTTGTCCCGGCGCACACCACAAGCTACCAGTTCAGAATTACAGAAAACGTTTGCTCTACCGGCTTCGAACACTACCCGCATACCAGCTTTTTCCACTTTCAGCACCGAAAACAAATTACACCGTAGTTGTGGCACATACAGCACGTCGTTGACAGTGCAATCAATCGGCTTCCCGTTAATTACCGATACCACTTTCACTGTACCAGAATGTTTCGCGATAATCGATTCGCTATCTTTGGCCACAGCGATCTTTACCGGCTTCTTTAACAAACGAAGATCTGAAAATAATTCCCGATCGCGCACTAGGTGGTCGGATGCACCCGAACCAATGAACCACCTCGCCTTTTGTGATTCAATACCACCACCAACGCCAACGAAACTGACACCGTTCAGATTTGAAGTTTCCGCGACATTCGCATTCGTTTTCTGCCGTACATGACCGAAGTTCTTTTTCTTCTTTTCCGGACACTCGGCCAACTTATGGCCTTCCTTTTTACAGTGAAAGCACTTGAATTTCTTTACCTGCTTTCCACCAAATTTTGACCCGGAAGAAGCTGCGTTGTCACTTTTCATGGTCAACGACTCACTGCGCACGAAACCCAATTTCACGATGAAGTTATGGAATCGATCATTCCAAGCGCGAGATGCCTGTTTCAAACCATACAAGGAACGATTTAGACGGCACACGAGTCCGTTCCCCTGCTCAAACCCATCTGGTTGAGCCATATATATCTCTTAATTGAGTTCTCCGTCTAAGAACGCAGTCTTCACATCCATTTGGTGTAGATGCATGCGCTCTTTATTCGCCAAAGCCAAAACAACACGAAGGGTATCGAGCTTCGCCACTGGAGAATATGTCTCGGAATAGTCGAACCCTCTCCTCTGGCTGAAACCTCTTGCCCCAAGTCTCGCATTGTATCGGTCACCAGCTTCGCCGCTTCCATGCTTCACACGAAAAACCCATTTGCAGGAAATCGCCGTTCGGCCTTCAGGAAGACGCGTCAGCTTCCAGGTGTTGTTCCGTCTTAGCGAATCCATCTCATCTTCGATCGCTTCCTTCCAGCGACTTCAATCTTCACGCTTACGCAGATCAGCAACTGTGCTTGGAATATTATCGATATAGTTCAAAGCACTTAACGCAAACCCGGCATATTCGAATTCGAAATCTTTATGCCATTCCGGTGGTTTTCGATTTCGTAACAACCGAACTCCACCAGAGGGATCCGATTCCTCTCCCGGCTCTGCTTCTACCTCCGGGTTTGGTACTGCCTCCGCATCGGTATCTGTTCTAGTCGAATCTTCCAAGATGCTTCCATATTCGTCATCCGATTCATCCTCATTCGGTTCAGCGTTTCTATCTTCCAGGTGCTCATCCGGTTCTGAGTTTCGATCTTCCAAATCATCGGTATCTATAGCTACAAGCAAGAATTGGTTCTCAGGATTCTTCCTCTCGACCACCTTCACTGGTGCTTCGGTTTCTACAAAAACCACGTCACGAGCCACAACAATTGCTTTCTTCTTCGGGTCCCATACGCGATAACCATTCGGAGAATACCCCAAGAAAATACCTTGCCACGACTTCGGATCCAATTTCTTTCGCAGCTCTTTCGGGATGTGAGTAAACACTCGGCAACCGAACACTCGAAGTTTCGCAATATTCGGCTTACGTGACTCCCACAGTTAGAACGGAGTCGTTTTGGCATCCAGCGCACTGGTTGGGCTTCTATTGATCAGATACGCAGCCATCTGGATCGCCTGACCCCAGAAAACCTTGTTGATCTTCGAATCTTGAAGCATTGCTCTTGCCTTCTCAACGAGAGTCCGGTTCATGCGTTCGCTAACGCCATTCTGCTCCGGAGTATAAGGCACCGTGAATTCTTGTTGAATCCCCTTCAACCTACAGAACTCTTTGAAACGTTTACCACAGTATTCACCGCCATTGTCGCTTCTCAAGCGGGAAATTCTCCTCTCATGCTTGGCCGTCACCATAGCCTCGTATGCCGTGAAACACTCCAATACCTCATCCTACGACTCCATCAAGTACACAGCGGTAAAGTGGCTCCAATCGTCGATGAAGGTCACGAAGTATTTCGAACCATACAGTCCCTCCGGTGTTACAGGGCCACACACGTCCGAGTGCACCAACTCGAGAACACGCGACGAACGTTTTTCACCATGCGACGAAAACGGTTGCCTCGTTTGTTTCCCTTCGACACAGGGCTCACAAACGACCATTTCACTGTTCTTGTCCGAGTCCAGATTCAAACCTTCTACTGATTCGTTCCGAATAAGAGCCTTCAGATTCTTCTCACTTATGTGGCCAAACCGACGATGCCACAGCTTATATTCTTCTGAAATTTGGCCGCACGAAAGTAACGATGTCTCACACTTACTTTTCTTCATTGCGTAAAAATCAAGCTCATAAAGTTTGTCCCGGCGCACACCACAAGCTACCAGTTCAGAATTACAGAAAACGTTTGCTCTACCGGCTTCGAACACTACCCGCATACCAGCTTTTTCCACTTTCAGCACCGAAAACAAATTACACCGTAGTTGTGGCACATACAGCACGTCGTTGACAGTGCAATCAATCGGCTTCCCGTTAATTACCGATACCACTTTCACTGTACCAGAATGTTTCGCGATAATCGATTCGCTATCTTTGGCCACAGCGATCTTTACCGGCTTCTTTAACAAACGAAGATCTGAAAATAATTCCCGATCGCGCACTAGGTGGTCGGATGCACCCGAACCAATGAACCACCTCGCCTTTTGTGATTCAATACCACCACCAACGCCAACGAAACTGACACCGTTCAGATTTGAAGTTTCCGCGACATTCGCATTCGTTTTCTGCCGTACATGACCGAAGTTCTTTTTCTTCTTTTCCGGACACTCGGCCAACTTATGGCCTTCCTTTTTACAGTGAAAGCACTTGAATTTCTTTACCTGCTTTCCACCAAATTTTGACCCGGAAGAAGCTGCGTTGTCACTTTTCATGGTCAACGATTTGAAATCTACTCCCATCTGTTTCGTCTCCTCGTCTAACAGCCGGCACTTGACGAATTCCATCGTCAGATTCTCTTCTGGCATCGTTTCAAGAGCAGTCACAACAGTTGTAAACGTCTTTTCAAATGTCAACAACAAATGACACACTGCGTCAAGATTGTCCATTTCCGCACCGGTACCGCGATATTCCCGCACAAGTCTATCGAACCGTAAAAAGTGTTTTTGAAGCTGCCCTCCATCGAACCGCAAATTAATAATTTGCCGCAGAATATTCATACGACTAGCAATACTTTTTCTAGCAAACACTCTTTTCAACGCGTCCCAAACTTGCTTCGGAGTACCCTTTTCCTGAACATACTCCAGCTGGGAATCATGGATTCTTGATATGAGGAGGAATTTGCACTTCCTCTCCTGCTTGACCCGTTTTCCACGAGCGACTTCTTTCTGCTTCTTCACTTGCACATTATCATTGATTTGTTCACGGATCTCAGCAATGTCGACTGCCTCCCGTTCGATGCAGCTGAGCAAGTCGTGCTCTTCCAGCAGCACCGTCATACGAAACTTCCATGCAGAATAATTGCTCCCGTCGAACAACGCCACATGATATCGATCGTTTTGCACTTCCTCCACCATCGCGACACTTCGATTTCATACACTTCAATGCGAACTAGGCCAATAACCTAAAGTGGTTTTCGGATAGTCCAGGAGGAATTATACGATGAAACACGCGATTTAACTAAGAACGATAAAAGTATGTTTATTCTCTTTTATGATCAAAAACACAAGATGGCGATTAGCGCCAAATAAAACATTACAGTGGGGGAAATCAGAATTGGGGCACAGTAGAGTCAATAACAACAGGGGCAACTTAGATGCAGTGGTTGTCATCTCAACAATTTTACCGTTCCAGGGGGGGAATTGCAAGTGGAAAATTTTCACATGTAATGCGCTTTTGTGATTGACGACGCATTTTTTCAGTGTCCAATGAATTAGCTCGCAAAAAACCCATGCAGCAGTTTTATGCGCATTATTTTGCTCTATACGTATTCATACGTCAAAGGTGTTTGTTGACGGTAAATCGTCACACACACCTTCACAGGACATGCTGAACTGTATGCCCGTGTATCAGTGTTCTCCTGCACATCCAAAAGAAAATTTCATCCCGTACGTGTACCAAGCAATTGACTTCTGCCTTTCGTTGAATTTAGAAACAATTGTTGCTAAGCTGTACGATCAGGATTGGTAAAGTTTCAAGTTCTCAAATGTTTTCATCATTGTAAATAATGTTCTTATTTGTAGGAAATAACTATGGCTTGTAAAAAAAGGAAGTACGAATCTACGTACCTTCAGTTCGGATTCTCCTCCATTATTCAAATTTAGGGCTGAAGTGAAATCTTTTCTTGTGCTTCAAGGTAAGAATGAGCTTTTAGCTGTAATAAAAAATCCTCATTGGATAATGCAGCTCGCCTATTTAGCTGACATATTTGAACAGCTTAAGGTATGTTTAGACTATCTGATTTTTTCATTTGATTCGAGCTGATTGCTCGAAAATATATCGAATGCAATGTTGTTTTACGTTTACACCTATTCGATATTGTGATTCGACATGCCGTTCGATATGTCGAATGAAATAGGAACGTTTCTTTTTTTCGTTCGACTCCAAGAACATTGCAACCTTTGATTTTTTCAGTTTTTTGTTTTGGCTTTCTATAACAAACATTATTTTCATTTCCTGTGTGCTGGCAAATATTGAAATAGGGAAAAGAATTCATTTGACATTCATTTGGCAGTTCTTCCTTTCGATTTGTGCAAGCAGTGTGAACACCGTCATAAAAACAGGTTCGACAAAGTATGTCGAACGGTAAATCGAGCAGACTTTCGATTTCTGCAGTGGTCAAAATCAGACCGACATGTCTAATAGTCTAAACGTACCTTTAACAAGCTCAACTTGAAACTTCAAGGTAGCCAAACCACTATTATACAGTTTATTGATTCCCTAAATGCGTTCCTCGGTAAACTACAAAATTGGAAACGCAAGGTCCAATTGAACAATTTTGCAATGTTCGAAAGACTTTCATCAGTGATTGATAATGGCACAAACGACAAAACAGTACCCAAGACCATTGGGAATGAAATTACAGAGCATCTGACATCACTTCTAGTTTTATTTAAAACTTATCTTTCTCAATTTTTCTCAAAAACTCAACCAATTTTTCTCAAAAACTTGGCAGAAGAACTATCAACACCTTTACTACACCTCTTTAATATGTCTCTGAAGAATGGAATTTTTCCAGAACTCTGGAAAACTTCATATTTAGTGACAATTTTTAAATCTGGAGCTAAATCTGACATTCGTAATTATCGTGGAATTGCCATTATTTCATGCATTCCAAAATTATTTGAATCAATAATTAATGAAAAAACCTTTCAGCAAATAAAACACCAAATTACAACTCAACAGCACGGTTTTTACAAAGACCGATCAACTACCACAAATCTTTTGGAATTCATAACTTTCACTTTGACTGTAATGGACAACGGCAACCACGTAGAAGCTCTTTATACGGACTTTAGCAAGACATTTGACAGAATCGACATACCTTTATTGCTCTTCAAGCTCGAAAAATACGGAACTGAAACAAAATTTTTGGAATGGCTGCAGTCATACTTAACAAAACGAACACAAATAGTCCGCTTTCAAAATTCCTTTCCAAACTCAATAGAAGTAACTTCTGGGGTTCCTCAAGGTTCCCACCTGGGCCCTCTTCTTTTTATATTATACGTAAATGACATTTCCTTTCTTCTTAAGTCAATGCATGTGCTTGTATATGCTGACGACATGAAGCTCTTTATAGAAATAACCAATGCAGAAGACTTCGAAATATTCCAGAATGAAATTGATGTATTCTACACTTGGTGCAACAAAAGTCTATTACGACTCAACATTAAAAAATGTAATTCAATAGCGTTCAGCAGAAAAACAGTAACACCACCTACAAACATTTTCTTAGGAAACCAACCAGTAGAAAAATGCATAATCGTAAGGGACCTAGCATAGTCTTAGACTCCAAACTTACATTTATAGAATATTATAACACAATATTTAACAAAGCAAATAGTATGCTGGGCTTTATATAACGCTTCGGCCATAATTTTCAAGTCCCATATACAATTAAACTATTATATATTACATACGTCCGACCAATTCTGGAATATTGTAGCATTGTAGAGAATCCCTATATTGTCACACATTGAGAACGTATTGAATCTGTCCAGAAACAATTTCTTTTGTACGCGCTTCGTAAGCTAAATTGGACAGCATTTCCCTTACCATCATATGAAGCACGCTGCATGCTTATAGACATACAAGCACTTAATGAACGCCGCGAACTTTCAATGCTTTATTTTATCAATGACATTATTTCTCAACGCGTGCAATATTCTGAATTATTATCGCAACTAAATTTTTATGGGTGCAATCATCAATTCAATTAAGAACTGACTACTCAAAAAATGACCCAATAAATCGCATGATGCGTTACTATAACCATCACTGCGAAAATATCGACATCACTATGGGCAGAAATCAAATCAAAAAACGACTAACTACTGGAAATAATGTATAGAATACAAGAAAACATTGTATTATTATAACTGTAGTCTACATTTGCTTGACGAAATAAATAAATTTCCCTGATATCAATGCACAGGATTTGGACTTAGTCCGAAACCCTTTCCGAATAGCAGTGACGAAAGTTCCTGATCGATTTCAGGACGAGTTCATTGATCTGCAAAATGATTCTAAATTGAAAGAGTTATTTGAAGAAACATCACAGTACGATTTTTGGGCCACGATGACTGGTCCTTTTCCCAATATCGCAGAAAGAGCGTTACGAGTGTTGTTGCCATTCGTGTCGACGTTTTTGTGTGAAACTGGATTTTCTGCAATGCTGCAGATGAAAACAAAATACCGTAATAGACTGGACATCGAGGATGACATGAGGTGTGCTTTGTCAAAAACAGCTCCAAGGATTAAGATGTTGGTCGTAAATGTTCAGGCTCAGATGTCGCACTAAGCTGAAATCTAAATATCTTTGTGTATCATGACATTATTTTGTGTATTATTTCGAATTAAAATAAACTTGAAACCTGTTAAAAATAAAAGTTGAGCCTTGAATTGTTTAATCACTACAGCTTTTCTTTCATGGTGCCGATAGGGGGGAAAGGTCGTGTGAATTATCAGAAGGGGGTGAAAGAACTGAAAAAGGTTGAAAACCACTGCGTTAAAGGGTCGCGGTAAAAATTTCAGCCCTGATGATAAACGGCTGATCAAAAACTACAATATAAAGGTGAAACTTTCAAAAAAATAGCAGAAACCATCGGCTGCTCACAAAATATTGTTAAAAATCACTGAAATACTGGAAGATATCAGAAATAAGAGGGGGGGAAGGAAAACTAGTTCTAGGAATGACCGCCGAGTACTGAGACTCGTAAAAAAAGATGCATTCCTCACAAAATAAACAAACACAAATAAACAAATAATGAACAAATCTATAGTCATCACAACGGAACTTGAATTAACGGTGACGTTTAAAACCATCTGGAACCGTCTGATTGACCGTGCTCGTACTACCAGAAAAACTCCTTTCGCATAGGGAAGACTTTCCAAAAAAAAATAAAAACTGGTATATTTGTAAAAATCATCTGAAGATTGATTATGATCGTATTTGCTGACAAGCTGTGATGAACGCGAGTTAAACTTGGTTGGTTACAGCTGATAAATCGAGTTGTTTTTAAAATAGCAAAAACTGATAGTAACTAGCTGCTCGCATCGTCGTCCGTAACAGGCCCTATAGTTGAAGTTTTGTCTAAGCTCAGTTCGCGACCAATGACATTTTGTATACCGTCCGGTTCAAAACTAACTCCCTTATTTAAGTGACTCCCAGTTGGTTTCGAGATACGGTGCTGGTCTAACAAGCCAGTCGTCGTATGTTCGAGTATCAGCTCGGGAAAGACTTTAAGTGTCAATAGGATCATAGCAATTGTCCTGTACACTTAACAGTTGACCGCAAAGTCTGTGTATAATAAAAAGAAGGTCAAGTTCCGAATCGGAATGTAGCACCAAGGTTTTGCTTTGCTTCCGGACAGAAATGACTTACCGGATGATGGGTTCGAAAACAGGTTAAGGCTCATATCCAATCCATTTCCGATTTTTTTCATTTTATTTTGTTCAATCCTTACTATCACATTCAGTCATATTTGTTACTTATGTAGTTATAGCGAACACTGAAATTAATTGCTATTTCCATTGTAGAAAGTAATGTTTCGAACACAAAGAAATTATGAATGTACCTTTTTTTAGTGTTGAAAACAGGTGCATCTGGAATGATAGCATATAGATACCAAAAAAAGGGTGGAGAATGGCAATGGCTACAAACAAGTTCCAGATTAGTTTATAAAAATTCAAAGCCTGACTTTGTAATATGCACACATAGACAGTTAATGGAAGAAGAAGGGCGTGACTTACTGGGAAAAAGAACTATGGACTTCAAGGTAAGTCATATACTCAAGTTTATATTACCAACCTCTTCAAAATAGTTCATATTTTATTAGGTTAGCTATTTAGACACCGGATTAACATCGACCTACTTTACTGATGCAGATCAATTGATTGCAACCCCGAGTGGATCCCCAAGCACATTACCAATTTCTTCTCAGCAACGCTATAGTCGACGCTATAAAACTCAACTACGCGATTTTTTGTCAACATGTCGCTCGAAAAGAAAACTAGCACAACAGTCTTCTGGAGGCCAGGTGACTAAAAATTAGTACGTTACTAAACTATTCATGACACAATTATATTCTACGCAGGCCACATCTCCTGTTCATATGGTGGATTACATCAATGATCCCGCAGCGGCTGTTGCTGCCGCTTATTCCAACCTAAATCCAATGTATCCCACGTCGGCTTATGTATCAACAGATAACATGTATATGACCCCTCCAGCTCATTCATCGAATTTCTACTCTGTGTCAGATAATTTATTTCACCAATACAGTAGACTGCAAGGTGTCAGCGGATATTATTCGGAATACTCAACTGCATCGACGCCTTATATTACATCGAACGGTTTTGTTCCTTACGAAAGTTATAATGTCAATAAGGAAGAACGGTGGATAAATAATGGGAAATGTACACCAAGCAACATTGATACCGAAAGGGACATCCGTGTTGACTATGATAGAAACGAAATCAACAAAAGTACTAAAAGATCACCTCCGTTGTCGAATACTCCTGAATCGAAGCAAACGCCGTCTCCAATAAGAGCATCTCCAAACACCGCAGATCTATTAAGTCCAATGAAGCATAAAAACCTTTCGATAAATGGTTCTACTGCAGAGAATAACACGAAAAACCTTATTGCTGGGAGGAATAGAAACAACAATGACCAACAACCCCCGGCTTTGAAAGAAGAATCTTCTACCGCACAGCATTTTGAACCAAGAAGACAAACAGTTTTGATGTGGGGTATGCTGGTTTTTTTTCTTTATGTCACTTTTTCCAATTATTTGCGTATGTACTGCTTTGTACGCACTCTTGTGAATAACGGCGTGTTGCAAACACTGGTCTACACAGGTGCACTCCAAAAGCTTAAACTAGAAAAAATGTGAAAAATTATAACTTTTCAACCATTCCTGTGAATTTTGGTGTCTCTAGCCATTACCGTTTTTTTCAGAGACTTAAATGAGCTTCCTCGTAAACATAACGTCAAAGCGACGAGCCCAGCGAGTAATTTCTATGCTACACTCTGGCGTTAATTGACGCGTTCTGGTAATGACTAAGGGCACCAAAATTCATAGGAGTAGTTGAATAGTTATAATTTTCATTTTTTCCGGTTTGAGCTTTTGGAATCCACTTTTTTCAGTGTAATTATGTTGCATTATTAAGTTGTGTGGTGATGATGACAATAACTAACTAAAATAAATTGATGCATAGCTCCACCAGTGTCATGTTTTCATTTTCGACTATATTAGTTTTGGGCTCAGTTTTAATGAATATTTCTCTTCTACAGGCTCTTGGCAGAAAGATCAACGTATGAGTCCACCCACCGGGAATGAAGAACAGCTGAATTAATATCAAAGCAATCAACTAATTAAAATTGTGTTTGTTTCCAAAATAATGAATTACAAACATGTCAGTCAATATATATGTATATTAAAAATTCAAACAAATCTGTATTTAACTCAGTGTGTTTAAAATAATTTACTTCTTTAATAGGTATTTAAAATCTTTATCTTGATAATAGCCATTATTTGTTCAAGTTTTAGGTCAATAGGATATATTCAGATGTTCTTTGATCTTTGATTAAAAATACTTTGCTTTGACGCTAATAAATTTAGTATAACCTAACTAAAGTGCTCGAGGGAACATTCGTACACGCAATTTTGCATGGTAGCAAAGACGAGATAAGATACACAAGTGTCAGATCTTCTCATATACCTTGCGAACTTCCAGTAATGTGGCGCCCCCGAACGACTCCCAGAAACATTAATGGTCAATATGTGCGTAATGTGCATAAACTATCAGATACGAGCTTGACAATAACAACTACAGAAATGTCATGTCAAACGTGCCAAACCGATAACACGCACACAGACACAGTTGATGTTTCTTGGACGCGTTGAGGGCGTTTCGACCTGGTTTTCAATCACATGCAAGAGCTGTGTGTCTTGTTGTTGCTCGTCTTAGATGCTAGCCTCACGCAATGTAATACTTCGCTGAATGAATTCGATAAGGGAGGGTTATAAAAAGTGCTTAGGAATTTTCGTGATGGGGAAGTTTCTCAGCTTTAAAATGACTCCGTAAAACATTAATTTGTATTGTGCCGTGTCAAATAAATGTTGTGAAAAAAAAGTTTCTCAGCTCAAAAATTGAATGTCGAGTTTTCCGATTTTCTTGGATTACACCAGATCTCGACGTTTTATGCTTTAAGGCACATGCTCCCGAATTCCGATTGAACTGGAATTTTGCATGGTTAACTTTTCCGGTGCCCCGGATTTTGTGCGAGATTATTTTCTTAGTGTCTATTAATGATAAAAACATTTTTTGTTTGTTTTCTCTGGTATTCGGCGAAGTTGAAGATAATGATTTTGTCCTTCCAAAAAATATACGTTGTAAAAAAATCGAAATGAAATGGTTTTTCGACAAAACAGATTCCCCAGAAAAGTGCTATTGATTTTTTTTTCGAAAGTAGAGTAGGGAACTAAGCAGCTTTAGGAACCGCCTGTGTATTCAGACGAAATACTCGAAATGTGTTGGGTGAAATTCAAACAGTAGTATATCAATCTGTTGTTTATCGTTTTCTCTCTCAGGATTTTTTTTCAAATTGTATAACTAAGTTAGCAAACGTTAACAATAATCAATTAAAGTTACCAATCGAGGGACAATATTCCAATCACCCCGAACCTATTTCAAGCAGTTTCCATCTGTTTTGCAGGCGTTTTTTTTTTTGCAGCACCCGAAGTGGCTCCTGAATGGCTGCAATATAGGTCGATTTGTTTCAAATGATCTTTGTTCACAGATTTCTTTGTGATTAACGGTATTTCTTATATTCGTAAGACAGCTGGACAATCAAAGTTTTCGTTTTCATCATTGAAATGGTCGATATTGATTAAAAACAGGAGTTTGAGGCCTGGGGTGACATTGCGCATTTCGCTTCGAGTGACTCGAATCGAGAGAAATCAAACTCGTTTCAAGGTGGACTTGGTATTGAGTATTATTTTCGACACCCCAATTTTATTGCAGTTTGTTTCGAGCAACAACTTTATTTTCATGAAAAATATTTCGGTAATATTATACGATATCGGCTGTTAAATTTTGATATTTATCGTTTATCCGACATTGACATCACACCGACGCCTAATAATGCAACGATAAATACTTTGTAATATCTAATATTGGAAATATTCCGCCATAAATCAATAGTGTCTTGCCCCTAGAGATTGGTATTTTTCACGTTTATAATAAGATGTGTCCTTAAAATAAAATATTAATCTTTGAATGTTTTTCTACGATTCTTCCAGTGACGATAATGGTTATGGGAATATACAAAGACGTAAACAAGTAAGATATTAGTATTAGGCTTACATTAAAATGAAACAATGTTAGTTATTTTCTGATGCAAAACAAATTTTTTTTTCATGGTTTCTTCAACTTTTCAAGATAACCTGTTTTGAGTACAATATTTCCCTCCAAACTGCACTAGTACAATTCTTGCTCCGTTAAAGTTAGCCCCTACTTTGAATCTACTCGCTAGTGGATCCTACAAAATTAATGTTTTTCCGCTCCACCGATGTTTAGTGAAATTATTTATGTTTTTGTCAACAAACTTAGGTACAAACGAACGTCTTCAACCTATCGACCATTTTTTATCACTTTCGAGCTAAAAAATGCTTGATCAAACCATTACGTAATGCCAGTTTTGCTCGAAGATCAACTGCAATAATACGCCATCTACTCGTTCCGAGCTCGAATCGAAATCAGCAATGTCAAATGTGGTCGAAACGAAATGCGCTATGCCACCCTTGTTTTCTGCGACTGATTAAAATAGGCGCTACTGCTTAAGCCGTTCCTTACCCTATTTAGCAGATATGAATTAAAACCTTTAGTTAATGATGTTTTTTTTGCACAGATTTGAGAATTCACGTGGACTCTGGAACTCACGCGTTTTTTATGCGGATTTTGGAATTCACTCGGTTTTTTACGCGCTTCGATGAAAGAAATTTATGCAAATTTTGTTTTAGCTGACAATTAACCACTAGCCGTTCTGTAAGACTTCTCAGTTGTGGACAAAACTTATTTACTGAAATAAAGGCGCTATGTAGCTTAGTTTTATGAAAATAAGCATAAAAACTCAATTGGCTTTGCGGTTTTCCTCATATAATACTTCCAAAGTTTATTTCGATAGATAACTAAACGTAATCTAAACTATTTTGAAATGTTTCGTATCAATATTTATACAGAGAATTTTGAACTGGTTTCGTTTGCCATTCATTAGGTGTAACTATCTCAGGCATCGCCGCGATTCTCTTAGTACTAATATGTGTACGCGGGCTGTTTATACTCCCTGCTATGATGCCGCCAATGAGTGTTAATGATCCAAAAGCTGTTTGCGGGACTAGTTGTCCAAATATTACTGTGGCACCAACAAAGGGAGCCCCTAAAAGCCAAATCTGTAAGGAAAAAAAAGATATATAAGATGAAAAATTATAAAACATCAACATTTTTCGACATTTGTTATTTTTTCTTTGGGGTGTAAACAATATTAGTTTTAATAAAAATGTTTCTACATATATCACGTTTAAATATTTTTGTTGAAGAGTATCATAATTTTGTATCTGCTAATTGTGATAGCGAATTTTTTAAATTAACTTTGTCGACATACACTAAGCTTAAACATTAAATTGATTTGTGTTTAAACCGATCCTTCCAGTCATTATTATGTTTGAAATCATAAACAATTACTGTTTTTGAATATTTTAGAAATCTTTTATTGTACCGTTAAGAGTGGCTTCTTTTGATAGCCAG
This sequence comes from Wyeomyia smithii, assembly GCF_029784165.1. Lineage (NCBI taxonomy): Eukaryota > Metazoa > Arthropoda > Insecta > Diptera > Culicidae > Wyeomyia > Wyeomyia smithii. The sequence goes on along the minus strand of NC_073695.1, from coordinate 160,822,463 downwards.
ATTAGTTTGGACACTTCATTTTATCACGTTGTTAAACAAAAATACAATTTAAACTTGTACATTATCTTCTATATGTTGATGAAACAATGAACAAAACTTTACCGTAACTTGGGGATATTAGAAAGCATATTGATGATGCGGTACTTAACAACAGGCCACCGACTCAGCGATACTCCCGTAAGAACTACGGAATCGGAGTAAATTAGGGGATAAGGCAGGATCCGCATCAAGCAAGCGATTGTTGAGTCGATGTAGCGTTACCTTAGTCGCATCAAAAGGAGGCGGACTTTTTTGCAACCCTATAATATGACAACATTAAGTTGAAAAACATGAAACCTCAAAAGAAACCTCAAACGTCGGTCGTATATTAGAGTATTCAACACAACCTTCAGCCGTCTGTTTCGGTTCTGGGCATCCATTTTTACAGATTTTATTGTGCTGAATTTGTTTCGGGAAATTGTTAATATAAAAAAAAAAAACATAAAATCTTTACAAAAGAAATGAAAAAAAAATAAAAATACATTTCATGAAGGCAAATAACATAAAAGTTATTATTTTCCTTATTGAAATCCTTACGAATATAAGCTCTAATTGCCATAAGAAATATAAAATCCTAAAAATTTCAGTTACACTTTTTCAATAGTGTTGAGAAGTCACCACCCGATCAGTCAAAAATATCAGGATTATAACAAATCTTGATATTTTGTTACGAACTTTTTGTATCAACTTGTGTTTTAAGCTTGGTCTCGTTAATAGGTAAAATATCAAAATTCCTATCAAAATTACTTGCTGATTTTTACAAATTATAGCAAGTTTTGTAATGTTTTTGGTAGAAAAAAATCAGAATTAGTTAGAATGTACAATGTTTTGTTAATTGAATAACAAATTTTCTTATAAATATGCTTTAAAAGAACACACTTTTGAACATTCAAGTGAATGATAACAGATTTTGATATCATTCTGTACTTTTTATTATTCTGGCATATCAAGAATATTACAGGGTTTGTTATTTCTATCAAGTTCAGATATATTTGTGTTACCCGTTTGTTATAATCGTGTGATCGGGCAATTATGATCACACAAAATATTTAATTGATAGACTATTATCAAAACTGTATTTACAACTAAACCTGCTTAAAAATATATTAATTCTACACTACAGCCCAGATGCCTACGAGACGAGTCCCAACTAAGGTGCCTATTACGGGAGTCACTTCACTGTGAAATATATTTCACTCTCACGATCACTTCACTTTTTAAGACCTATTCCCGACTTGAGGTGGCTCAAGTGAAGTGCCAAAAATAACCTCCGTGAAGTAAAATTGCCAGTGAAGTGAAATTGAGAATAGGACAAGTGAAATGAGAATGTTTCCCAGCTCAAAAAAAAAAAAAAAATCTAAGTCCCAGTTGTCCGTTGTTTGGATAACACCAGACCTTCATGTTTTCTGCATTTCTAAGATATTTGGCATCAAGAAAAATTGTTTTTTCGGTATTGAAAATTCCATGAAAAGCATGCACAAATGCACGCTAGCATTTTTCTCAAAAGTTGAAACTTTGAGGCACGGATCGAATTCTGATTCGTTTCGTCACTCAAAAATAAATCCAATATCTATCATTAGATTACAAATCAATCAATTTTCATGACTTATCCCATCCTCGTAGAATCATTTCACCGTTCAAAATGGTCGTGAAATAATTCCACGCAAAACGTCGCTTATTCCATTTTCACTTCAGTGATATGACACTCGTAATAACCCAGATGTCACGGCAGATGTCACTTTGCGACGTCTTTCTCACTTACGTGACAGAGCCGTAGGTACTCCGTTTTGCGGTGGGGGGGGGTCAAGAATTTCTTTAATTAAACGTTTTTTTGGAGGGAAAGCCGTTTAAAACCGTTATGTGCTCGACAAAAAAGTACCTTTACGCGTCCAACGGAGTATCCGGGTACTCACAAATTAAAATTCTTATAAGTTTTGCAGTTTTCCTCCTATGTCGATAGTTTTAGCACCAAAAGATTCAGAAGATCATCTATATATTTTCAAATAAGCGTTAGTGGTGTCCCGTAAATATTTTCTTATTTCCGAAAATCTGAATTTCCGGGTATATATTCCGAAAAAAAAAAACCAAACTGCGAATGTGCGTATCGTTGAAAAAAAGCAGGGATAAAAACTTTATAATTTCTGCCTTACAATGACGAGCCCGCTATTCTACCAATTCAATATTCATTAAATAAATGATCAAACCGTTGCGAATAGACGTCATTTTTCGAGTCCGCGTTTTTTCAGAGGAATTTAACTCGGATAAAATATTACATAACATTACATAACATCGTTTGCCCGATTCATCCTGCATTGTTTGTCCTGAATCCTGAATTGTGTTATAACCCGCGCTCAGGGCCTTTGATTTCCTGTGCTGCTGTTCATCACTACTTGCTGCTGTTTGGCTGTGTTGCTGCGTGTGGCTGTGATCTGGTGATTGTGCTGTTGAAGACAACTCGAGCATCGTCGAGAACGCAAAGAAAGAGGTACGTGCTTCTTGTCGGACCTATTGCGCTTACCTAAGCGCAATGGATGTAGATCCCTTACCCCCCGATCCTCCGTCCCCAAACCCCATCGACACTGTCCCTCCTGATCAATCCTCTTCTAACCCTGTTTCAGTCACCCCTCGCCGCAGGCTTTATCCAGACGGAGCGGCGGGCAGCTGTTTTTTTGTGTACTTTAGGCCAAAAGCAGGGCCAAAGTCGAAATCCTTAAATATTTTGCAGATTTCAAGGACCTGACGTCACGTTTCAAGGCCGTGACTGAAATTTCAAAGGTCAGACCAAACAAGCTCCGTGTTGTGGTCAACGACCGGAAACAGGCCAACGATATAGCCTGCTCCGAGCCCTTTACTCGAGAGTACCGCGTATATGTACCCGCTCGCGACGTGGAGAACGACGGCGTGGTGACCGATTCGAGTGTGTCGGTTAAGTGTATACTGGAAAGCGGAATCGGTTGCTTCAGGACCGCCACATGCTCCGATGTAAAGATCAACTGCGGTCAGTGTCGCTCGTCGACGGCAAAAAAGTGTACACCCCGTCAGACTCGTTTTGGGTTACGTTCGCCGGGTCTGCACTGCCCAGTCACGTGTCGATCCACCGGGTGCGTCTACCTGTGCGCCTGTATGTTCCCCGCGTAATGAAATGCACTAATTGTAAGCAGTTAGGTCACACTGCGGCTTACTGCTGCAATAAGGCACGGTGCGGCAAGTGTGGAGATACCCATGCTGAGGCTACCTGCAGTGTAAATGCTGAAAAATGTATTAACTGCGGAGAAAATCAGCATGAGCTCTCCACATGCGCGGTGTACATGCAGCGCAGGGATAAAATCAAGCGGTCACTCAAGGACCGTTCGAAGCGTTCTTACGCAGACATGCTTAAAAAGACCGCGAGCACCTCTCCCTTCACTTCAAACCCCTTTGATCTACTGCCCTCTGATGAAACCGATTCGGACGATTCACTAGCGGAAACATCCTATTTAAAACCTGGGGAGTCTAGAAAGAAGAAAAATCTTTCCTCTCCTAAGCTTCCCAGAAAAGGGCCTAGGATTTCTCAAAGTGAAATGAAAAATAAAATCACTACAAAAAGTGCTGAGGAAAAACCGAAGCAAATTCCTCCTGGGCTCGGAAATTTAAAGTCTCAGAAGGAGTTTCCAGCACTTCCAGGAACATCTAAAACCTCAGTTGTTCCTTTTGCATATCCAATTGATAAATTAAAGGCTGGATTGGTGAAATTTTCAGATATTGTGGACTGGATTTTTGAAAATTTCAATATACCCGATCCAATTAAAATTTCCCAACAGTTAGATCATTTTTGCAGTTGACTGCCCAATGGCCCCTTCTTGCAGCGATTGTATCCTTCGATGCCTAATTCAACTGCGTATATGAAGGATTCTATCTCTGTCTTACAGTGGAATTGTAGAAGTATTTTACCAAAAATTGATTCGTTTATTTTCCCTTTGCGCAACTTGGCTTACTTCGAATACTGATCTTAACTTCCATGATTTTAATATTATTCGCATTGATCGAGACACCCTATATGGAGGAGTACTTCTAGGGATTAAGAAGTGCTATTCTTTCTATCGTATTAACCTCCCCTCGATTCCAGGTATCGAAGTCGTCGCATGTCAAATGACAATACAAGGTAAAGAGCTTTGTATTGCCTCAATATATATTCCCCCCAGAGCACAGGTTGGGCAGCGGCTGCTCTTTGATTTATTATAACTTCTCCCCTCGCAACGTTTGATTTTGGGAGATTTCAACTCTCATGGCGTGGCTTGGGGTTCTTCTTACAATGATAACCGCTCCTCTTTGATCTTTTACCTTTGCGATGACTTCGACATGACAATTTTAAACAATGGTGAAATGAAACGTGTCCCGAAACCTCCAGCGCGCCCAAGCGCTTTAGATCTACCTTTATGTTGGATTTCATATGGAAGGTAATCCTCGATCCCCACGGTAGCGACCATTTGCCTATTTTAATTTCAATTACTAACAGGTCCACTCGCACGCGACCAATTGATATTCCGTATGACCTCACACGGAATATCGATTGGAAGTTATACGAGGAAAAGGTTTCAGAAGCTGTCGAGTCGATTCAACATCATTCACCACTTCAAGAATACAACCTTCTCGCGGGCTTGATTCTCGACGCCGCGTTGCAAGCCCAAACGAAAAAATATCCAGGCGTAACGATCAAAGAACGGCCTCCTACTCGGTGGTGGGACAAAGAGTGCTCCGATGTCTACACGCAAAGATCCGACGCGTATCTGAGCTTCCGGGATACAGACAAGGCCGACGACTTCAAACGTTATTCGGAGCTTGATACCAAGCTTAAAAGCTTGGCTAAAGCAAAGAAACGCGGATATTGGCGTCGGTTCGTGAACGAGATGTCGAGGGAGACATCGATGAGCACTCTTTGGAACACAGCTCGAAGAATGCGGAATCGCGTAACGGTCAACGAAAGCGAGGAGTCTTCAAGTCGGTGGATATTTGATTTTGCCAGGAAAGTATGTCCAGACTCTGTTCTGAGCAAAACATTGTTCGCGATGCGTCTCCGGGCCACGACGCGATAGAATCACCTTTTACGATGGCAGAATTTTCAGTTGCCCTCCTGTCCTGTAACAATAACGCGCCTGGGTTAGATAGAATCAAATTCAACTTGTTGAAGAATCTACCCGGCAATGCCAAGAGGCGCTTGTTGAACTTGTTCAATAAGTTCCTGGAGCAAAACATTGTACCGCAGGATTGGAGGCAAGTGAAGGTGATCGCCATCCAAAAACCAGGGAAACTAGCTTCTAATCACAACTCTTATAGGCCGATTGCAATGCTATCTTGTATCCGGAAATTGATGGAAAAAATGATACTCCGTTGTTTAGACCATTGGGTCGAATTAAATGGTCTACTGTCAGATACTCAATTTGGCTTCCGCCGTGCCAAAGGGACGAATGATTGTCTTGCGTTGCTTTCAACAGATATTCAGCTGGCGTATGCTCGCAAGGAACAAATGACGTCTGCGTTCTTGGACATTAAGGGGACTTTCGATTCGGTTTCAATTGACATTCTTTCGGGCAAACTTCACCGACAAGGATTTTCACCAGTTTTAAACAATTTTTTGCACAATTTGTTGTCCGAAAAGCACATGCATTTTACGCATGGCGATTTGGCAACTTTTCGAGTTAGCTACATGGGTCTTCCCCAGGGCTCATGTTTAAGCCCCCTTCTTTACAACTTTTATGTAAATGACATCGCCGAATGTCTGGAAAATTCATGCACGATAAAACAACTTGCAGACGACAGCGTGGTCTCTGTTACAGGAGCCAAAGCTGCCGATCTGCAAGTACCATTGCAAGATACCTTGGACAAATTGTCTGCTTGGGATTTACAGCTAGGTATCGAATTCTCCCCGGAGAAGACTGAGATTGTAGTTTTTTCTAGGAAGCATGAACCTGCTCAGCTCCAACCACAATTAATGGGTAAAACGATTTCTCAGGTTTTGGTACACAAGTATCTTGGTGTCTGGTTCGACTCTAAAGGAACCTGGGGTTGTCACATTAGGTATCTGATGAAAAAATGCCAACAAAGAGTGAATTTTCTTCGTACAATAACCGGATCATGGTGGGGAGCCCCATGAGACCTTATAAGGCTTTATCAAACAACAATATTGTCTGTAATTGAGTACGGGTGCTTTCGCTCCGCAGCAAACACACATTTGATCAAACTGGAGCGAATACAATATCGTTGTTTGCGTATCGCCTTAGGTTGCATGCAATCGACCCATACGATGAGTTTGTAGGTCTTAGCTGGTGTTCTACCATTGAAAAACCGCTTCTGGAGTCTGTCTTCTCGTATTCTTATCAAATGTGAGGTCTTAAACCGTCCTGTGATTGAAAATTTTAAAAGGTAAATCGAACTTAATTCTCAATCCCGTTTTATGACATTGTATTTCAATCACATGTCACAAAATATTAACCCTTCTTCGAATATCCAAATCGTGTCAACTTATCAAATACTTCTGATTCTACTGTGTTTTTCGATACATCCATGATAGAAGAAACTCGTGGAATCCCGGATCATTTACGCGTGCAGCAGATCCCCAAAATTTTTGCCAATAAATATCGAAACATCAACTGCGACAATATGTTCTACACTGACGGATCACTTCTCGATGGGTCCACTGGCTTCGGTATCTTCAATAACAATTTAACCGTTTTCCATAAGCTCGATAATCCTGCTTCTGTTTACGTCGCAGAATTAGCTGCAATTCAGTACACCCTAGGGATTATCGTCTTGGTTTAGCAGAACATAACAAATAAGCTGCTCATTGATTTGGCTGTTTAAAGAACATCATGACGCCCCAACAACAAATCAACAATTTTAACACGCGTTTTAGTTTTAATCTTAGATTTAATTTCAACTCGTAGTCGGCAGCGAGGATAAAAAATTTGTCCTTAGTTTTTAAGATACTTTATGAAGTAAAATTCTAGATATAATTGGCTCCGTAAAACATTAACTTGTATTGTGCCGTGTCAAATAAACGTTGATTGAAAAAAATGATCAAACCAGCAAGAAAGCAATGCAAGGACGAGTGATGGAATACAACGATTCTATGACACTTATTAGAGCCATTGACACAACGTTCGAAAAACAGAAGAGAGTTCTAAAAAGTTATGCAGGTCTACTACTTGTGTTTTAATCATGCAGTTGTGTTTCGAAAACAAACTATTAAAAACTACATTGTTTTGTTCCGTAAATATAAAAAAAAAACCAAACCTTTATGTCTCATGGATGAATTCTGCGCATATTTGTAATACTTCATTGAAACTACATAGGCCATAACTTGCTTATGCTATAATTGGTATAATGTGTAAGCATTGTCATGACTCTTTTTTTTTCAATTCTCGTTTCGATGTTATGCGTAGTCATGTTGTAAGACTTCGAAATCATTTTTTATTGTTTGCTCGGTTTGGAATAGAAACGTAAAACAAGCAATAAACGTCAAATAGCGATTTCTACCGTGCAGCGCGCATAATTGGCGAAACAATATTATAAAGCAAACAATACTCACCCTTGCCCATACTATAGTAGAATATGCCGCGCCTTTTTTCTTGTTCTCACTAACCAATTCAGTAGTGGAAACTGTTAGTAATGTCAAACAGCATGAGATACTGCATTTTGCAACCATGGCAGATAGCATGAGTAGAGCAGTTCGTCGATTTCCTGTAACTGAAACAATAGATTATTCGAGATTCTTAAAGTAGCTTCAAACTTTAACTTATTCTTTTATATTTCATTGATATTTATACATCGACCGCACATGTTTGGTAAAAACCGTTTTAACTTCAATATAGAGTGTTTCTTAAATTGATGCAGATCAACGAGCACCTAATATAGTCATGCTCCGTTTCATCAGCTCCATCAATAGTGAGTTCGTCGAAAAATATTTCCACACTCGCAATGTCACTGAGAATCTGTAGAGTAGTGTGGGGCAAAAGTATGCACTTAATTGTTTTTGCAACAGAACTATTGCAAACAATTATCATTAAATTTGGCTTTGTTTCAAAGCGGTACATGAACCTTACGCCTTCGAAATGTATTACCAGAGTTTTTCGAATTTTGTTCGAATTTAGCATGAGAATTTCACTTTTTAGAAGAGATACTCAGATGCTAACTTTTACCCAGCATGCGGGGCACAGTGTATTTCCTACACTATGCTTAAAAAGTTAATTGTTTTTCGCTGGTTTTTCACTGATTCTTTTTAGTTGCGTTAGATAATTTTCTTACTTCCGGAAATTCGGTTTTCTGGGTATATGTTTGGGTGTTTTAGTGATATATCCCAAAAATGGATCTTCCAGAAGTGATTCCACTGAGTCTTCTAGAGGCCATAGAAACAAAATAATAAAATTTATTTTCGGAACCGGGGTGATACACAGAGACCCGAAAACGACTCCAGATGCCATATTAGATTCCAAAAAAGCGACTTCCAGTTTCCGAAAAACAATGAAAAATGGTTAAATACCACCCAATACTGGTATTTTCTGAATCGAATTGATGCTCTGAGATCAAAAATCAACTTCAGATGGTGACTTCCGGTTTGCGGTAAACAGTAAAAATTGACCAAATACCACCCCATATGAGTTATTTCGGAATCGAAATGATGCCAAAAGACTTGAAAACGATCCCAGACGCCATCTTGAATCCCAAGATGGTGACTTCCGGTTTCCGGAACAAAACCTAAAATGGCCGAATACCAATATGAGTATTTCAAGGATCGGGATGATGCGCAGATACCAGAAATAAATCCCAAACACGATTTTTAAATTCAAGATGGTTACTTCCGGTTTCTGGAAAACATGCAACATTGACCAAATACCATCACATATGAGTATAATGCCAAGACCTTGAATACGATACCAAACGAACCAGAAGTCACCATCTAGAATTTGAAAATGGCGTCTGAAGTCTATTTCCGGTCTCAGGGCGTCATTTGATTTTAAGATATACCCATTAGACTGGGAAACGGTTATATGGGAAAAACGCGATGGTGTTATTTTTCCGTTCCCATGCACTTTTCGTGTTCCATATGGGTCCTATAACAACTGTGTAACTTTTCAGATCGATCGGTGAAACGCCCGATTTGCGCCCGATTTTTAAAGCTTCCATACGATTTTATATGGGAAAAACCACTTTTTCAAAACTTTTTCTATAGAGATGTCCAGTTGGCTCCTAAAAATATATCAATACATGATATTTATAGAAAACTTTCCTGGGAAAGCTCTTCTGAAGACCGCAAGGCGCTACTTTGCTTGTGAAAAAAGATGTTCACCCCAGACTTAATGGATACCTGACGAACGGCTCACCATTGAATTTTACTAGCAATACTGCTGCAGCATGCAGCTGTTGCAAATTCAACCATGTGATAAGAAAGGATATCGCTTAAATTTATCTTGGAGGCTTCCCTGAAGATACTATGAGCAAAAATCACACTTTGAAAATTAATTCCACACGAAATTATTTCTCATACTTAAGCAAGTTTGCAATAGCAGCATGCTGTAGCAGTGTTGCGGGAAAATTTCAATGGTGAGCCGTCCGTCAGACATTCAATCAGTTTGGGGTGAATAGCAGTTTCTACAAGCTTCGTAGCGCCTTACGGTCTTCAGAAGAGTTTTCCCAGGAAAATTTCCTACAAATATCATGTATTGATATATTTTTAGGAGGCAACTGGACATCTCTAGAAAATAAGTTTTGAAAAAGTGGATTTTCCCATATAAAATCGTATGGAAACTTCAAAAATGGGGCGCAAATCGGGCGTTTCACCGATCGATCTGAAAAGTTACACAGTTGTTATGGGACCCATAAGGAACACGAAAAGTGCATGGGAGCTAACTTTTTTTTTGTCCCACCCTACTCGATCGTTCTGGGTTGCTTCCTAGGAACCGGAAGTCGACATCTTGGGTTCCAAAATGGCGTATGGGGTCATTTAATGGTCTCAGAGCATCATCCCGATTCCGAAAATACTCATATTACCTAGTAGTTGATCACATTTTGTTGTTTTCCAGAAACTGGAAGTCGCCTTCTGGAATCGAAAATGGTGTCTGGGGACGTTATCCAGTCTATGGACATCATCTCGATTACGGAAATACACATTTTCCGATCTGTGGACATCACCGCAGTTGCGAAAATAAATATTGGTTGGTATTTGGCCTTGTATTTTCCATTGTTTCTTTTGCTTCTAGAAGCCCCTATCTATTCCGGAAGGACCATTTTGAAAGCAAATCAACAAACCTTTAAAAATGGTCTCAAGATTCCATTTAAAAAATTATGAAACCATAATTATCTTCAGTTTCGGAGCACATCCACATATCACTAGCTATTTTCGAGTAATTTCTGTACAAAAACATCGTTATTAAACACATTTTTTCATTACGGTTTATGGCACTTAGTGCGTACTTTTGCCCCGCGGTTTATGCGTACTTTTGCCCCACAATGAGTTTTCCAACTGGTTTGAGTTTTATGACAAACATCAAAATACTTCCGACAGAACAAATTCACCCTACAAACCACAATTATACAACAGCTTTTTGGGCTTTTTTGGGTTGTTTTAGAGTTTCTGTAGTTTCCGAATAGGTCAATCATAGTTCCCAAACCTAAGATAATTAGATCAGCTCAACAACAACAACAGCTCAAAACACTACTTTCCTCATAGCTTCGCCCCATTTAAACGGAATATTATGTGTTTACATGTGTGATTAACTGACGTTATGATACTGCAAATTCATACAATGTTTCCAGTTTATTTTGCTCGTATGCTTTGAAAAGGCCAATGCGTACTTTTACCCCGTGCGTACTTTTGCCCCTCACTACTCTACCATTCTACGCTGGAACATTTCAGGGGCTTTGTTGAGCCCAAACGGAACAAGATTACAACGGAAGCGTCCGAACGGCGTCATAAAGGTTCCATTTTTCTGGTCAGAGGTTTTCTGGTCAATGTTCCTCAAATTTGTTTTACTATAAAAAGTACTTATTCTATTAAGACGAAGGGATTTTATCGAAACCTCTTTCCTGCAGCCAAGATCGCTCCATAATTACAATTCTCTGAAGAGAAATATTATACATTACTCAGATCAGTTTTAATATAAGAGGGACTTATTTTTGTTAGGAGAAACCAAATGGCCTGATTCTACAAAGATTCGAACCCACGACCACCCGCTTATTAAAGTGAACTCTGTAACCTTGCGGCTACGAAGTCGTTTCATAGAAAAGTCTAGTGATGAAGACTTTTCAGCTGAGAGTGAAGAAGAAGGCGATTCAAATGATATATGTTTTCCACATTTAATCAATTTCTCCATGAGTTCCATACAAAATAGGGGGTTTTTGCCGTTAAAATTCATATTTTATACCACTATACCTTCAAAATTCGCACTGAACTTTTAAAACCACATCATACCTTTATTTTTTATATGTTACAGCAGACTTTATTTTATGATAATTACAGGGTGGCCACTCTACCGGGAAAAGCGGGAAAAAGCCGGAAATTTCAAACCACCGGGAAAAAAACGGGAAAACCGGGAAATTAGGCTTCACGCCGGGAAAATCATCATCTTTCATGTCCGCCGTTTTATTTGTTCAACAGTTTCTGAGTAAATGTCAACATGAAAACCTGTTTTTTTACACGATGACCTAACTGGCATGATTCTGCCGGTTAGGGGAAAGCTGGTTGTTGGTTTCAGCCAAAGTCGACAGCGGCTTCGCAGTGAGATCTGCGTCAAATAGATTCAGGCTTGGTCAGGTGGATAAATTTATTGTTCCGTAACATATATTGTCAGATTTCTAAAGAAGTCAAAAAGTAATCAGTGTCGTGGGAGACGTATTGAAACTTTTTGTGAATAGTGTTCGACATCGCATCGGGCAGAATCCGGTCAAAAATCAGATAGGAACGGAAACTTCGAGTCTCGATTTTATTTCGAACCGGACCGGAACGGAGCTACCCGGTTTGTACTTCTCGATTTTTGATATGATTTTGATCACAAGCAGCATATTTATATTGCGGATCATTTTAATTGCATTTGCAAGTGACATACTTTAAAGAGAATATATATGAATATTTTTAACAAACTGTATTCGTCTGTCATGTTGCGGAAGCTAGGTCAATATCTGCTGAAATTTCGTTAATAATATAAATAATCAAGACTGTTATTTTCAACATTCTCTACATTAAGTGTTTCGCAGAAAAAAAAAGTTTTTTTATTCTGTGTTCGACCTTTTGACTACTAGATTTTGTTGGGGAAAAACGTCACCTTGAGGAGCTATTTGTTAAAGATTTCTCAGTTTTTTTCTATATCAAATACAAACAGCAGCCAAAAAAAATTTTTTTTTCAAATTGGTTATTCAGAGTGGCAGTTGAATTTATTTTACGGACCATGATAAAATTTTTTATACATTCCATTGGCCCCAGCTTGAAAATTTTGTAAGTCCCAGGATCGAAGTTTTTCGAAAAAAAGTAGGAGGTTGTATCCAAGACACGACCGCATAAATGACGTAGAACTACGTACACTATTAACAAATGCATTGAGTGTTTCATTACCCTAGTAACAAAACTGGTTTTATCAAAGTTTTATTGTGCTTTTTTGGCTCTATTGAGCGCTATAAAACTTTGATAAAACCAATTTTTTTACTTGGGTAATGAGTTATAATGTCTACTAATGAAGGGTTGTGAATTTCGTGAACCGGTTTCAGCAGTTAGCAGATCGTGCCGACTTAAAAACCACACACAGAACACACACAAATCATACCATATCATAGACACACACACATCATACCATATCATTATACCATATCATTATACCATTAGGGTGGGACAAAAAATAAATGTTAACTCCCATGCTTTTTCCGGATTCCTTATGGGTCCCATAACAACTGTGTAACTTTTCAGATCGATCGGCGAAACGCCCGATTTGCGCCCGATTTTTGAAGTTTCCATGCGATTTTATATGGGAAAATTCACTTTTTCAAAACTTGTTCTCTAGAAATTTCCAGTTGACTCCTAAAAATATATCGACACATGATATTTGTAGGAAATTTTCCTGGAAAAAACTCTTCTGAAGACCGTAAGGCGCTACGTCGCTTGTAGAAACTGCTATTCACCCCAAACTGATTGAATGTCTGACGGACGGCTCACCATTGAAATTTTCCAGCAACACTGCTACAGCATGCTGCTATTGCAGACTTGCTTAAATATGAGAAATAATTTCGCGTGGAATTAATTTTCAAAGTGTGATTTTTGCTCAGAGTATTTTCAGAGAAGCCTCCAAGATAAATTTAAGTGATATCATTTCTCACCACATGGTTGAATTTGCAACAAGCTGCAGCTGCAGCAGTATTGCTAGTAAAATTCAATGGTGAGCCGTTCGTCAGATATTCAATCAGTCTGTGGTGAATATCTTTTTTCACAAGCAAGGTAGCGCCTTGAGGTCTTCAGAAGAGTTTTTTTTTCCAGTAAAATTTCCTACAAATATCATGTGTCGATATATTTTTAGGGGCCAACTGGGAATTTCTAGAGAGAAAGATTTGAAAAAGTGGATTTTCCCATATAAAATCGTATGGAAATTTTTAAAATCGGGCGCAAATCGAGCGTTTCACCGATCGATCTGAAAAGTTACAAAGTTGTTATGGGACCCATAAGGAACACGAAAAGTGAATGGGAGCGAAAAAATAACACCATCGCTTTTTTCCCATATAACCGTGTCCCAGTCTATTATACCATACACACATCATACCATATCATACAAACATACACACATGATACCATATCATACACACACAGCAAGCAAGCGACCAATCAGAAGACGTTATTTTTTTTTCAACAAGGCTTGACAATTTTCAAAAGTGCAATAGTTCGTAGATTCAAACAACATTTTTCTGCATTTGGGCAGATGCGTGTATAATTTTCCAATCGATTGCTGCGAGAATGAAGAAAATCGGTTGAAAACCAACCGACCTATAAGCATTTGAAAAGGGACAAATTTCGTCCCAGTTTTTCAGTTTGCATCCCTGTGTGGTATGCTAAAGTAAAACGTTCATTGGTCACTCTAAGACTCTTTTCCCCAAAGTTCGCTTGAAAATTTGCCTAAGGACATTTTTTGAAAAGACAAAAACTCAATGCCCCAACTCTTAAATTTATCCCATGCATTTCATTGGCATCCTGATACAGAAGCACTGCAAGCTCGAGGGTAGCTTGACAAAGGAAGAAGCAGAAGGAAGCAAGAAAGCGCGAGAAGGCGATTGTCAACGATTTGAAGATAAAGAGGGCGAAAATTGTGCAGCAGATCACTATGAAGGTACTTGCTAACGTCGACGAACAACTAAAAACGATGAAGGAGAAATGTTTTTCATAGTTTTGTAACACTATTTTTGCAAGGCATAAATAAGCATGTGAAAATTGATTTTTTCTCATATCTTTTGAAAATGAAACACCGGGAAATTTTATTAAATATCACCGGAGAAACCGGGAAAAAAAACGGGAAATCGAAAATTGATATTGAGTGGCCACCCTGTAATTGGGTTTCTATCAATTTTTCCTGCCAAAAAATTAACTTTTGACAAGCAATTTTCGATTTTCTGCCGTTTCCTAACACATCCCACTGCAAGATTACCACCAATTGAATTGTCCATGTGCTCTGCACACACGGCAGTTAAAATTTCTTGCAGAAATTTTCAGAAACTTATAGAATCATGAAACAAAACAACTTTAATCAATATCTTTGATCAATAGCGGATCTTTGTTGGAAAAAACATAGCATTTGTTGGAAAAAACATTGCATTTTTACGTTTTGATGCATCTTTTGAAGTATAATCGACTTACGGGAAAATTGTTTTTGAACAACATTGCTGATAACGTTTCAAAATATATGTCTTTTGGTTTTTTTTAGAAATACAATTCATTGAAACATTTCTCTAGGCTCTTAACTTAACAGCTAGAAATAATGTATTTGAATGTTTTGTGTTTATTTTATCTGCCAAAATATCGGAAACGAAAAAAAATAGCGAGATTTCCTGTTGGTGCTGGCTGTCTTTGAAAATAAATTTAAAAATAACGTTTATGGTAAGTTAAAATATCTGAATTATCAGAAATTTTACTGACAAAAGGTCAATTTCAAAATAACTGGTAACAAAATCAATTGCTTAGACATTATTCTGCAATAACGTCGCAGTGTTGTTTCAAAACAACATGTTCATATTTGCACATTACAAAGTTAATCTTTCAAGTTTTTCATGCATATTGGTTAGTTAGAGCAGAGTAGTAAACCTGTTAAACAAAGATTTTATATTTTTAGATGATTTTTTTAACGTCGTGCGCATTTAAGGGTTAAGTCTCTCAAAAGACATCTTTGCTAGGGGCACCAAGATTCACCTGCTGAACTAAATTTTACGAAATTTCTAGTATCCTATTTTTCCAGTTAATTCATTTCTCTGAAGTCTACCCCACATTCACTGCTCAAAAAATAAAAACTAGTAAATTATACTTTTCGAGAATTTCCGATTTCATAGTTTCGATTATTTTTTTATGTTTATAACTAAATTAACTGCTTCAAAGAAATTATTTTTCACGTCATACTAACCTTCTGGTGGAATGAGCCATCCACAATATGTTACTAAACCTCCAACAATGTTGAATAAACCAGCTAAAAACCATTTCTTTTTCGTACGCATTATGAGATAGCATCCAATAAATGTACCAGTGATTTCCGAGGCCCCTGCAAAACAATTATGTCTGATCTATATTATGTTGTATAGTGTATATTTTCACTGCACACATATGAAAGCAGATGTGGATTTTTTTCAACCTTCAGTTTAAATCTTCTTCAGTGCTTGCTCTAATGCAGAGATGCCAGATGTTCTTAGAAAATGTCTACAACTCCCTAGTAACATTAGGTTTTATCAAAATTTTAAAGCGCTTAATACAGCCAAAACAGCGCTTCAAAACTTTGATAAAACCAGTTTTGTTACTTGGGCTGCAACGAAAAACCGGAAAAATCTGCTTGAAATCTGAAAAAAAATCTATCCGTTATCCGAAAAAATTTTGCTCGCGCAGGCGAAAGTCTGCAAAAATCTGCACACATTTTGAGAAAATCTGCGTTAATATTAGGAGACTCTGACAAAAATCCGAGAAACTATGAAAAATCTGCAAATCGATAAAAATCTTCACATTGACTCTAAAAATCTGCGTTTTTCAGACAAATCTGCACATCTGGTTTCCCTGATTGAATGTTACCATACATCAAAGCATTGAATAAGACTTCAAGTTAAGGTTGAAACACGTTGTTCTGCCTACAGATATGTAAGGTGAAAAGTTATTGAAATAAAAATGAAGAAAATATACAGTAAAGTGTATAATTACTAAAAACAACAAGAAGTCAAAATGTCTGAAGGAGAGCAAAAATTTGTATAAGCTGACCTGCTATCACTGTGTTGATTCGAAGGTGTTCTGTTCCGAATGCTCTAATGTTCAAAAGCATTCCATAGTATACCGGAATAAAAATAGACCAAGCTAGATGGGCGCATATTAAATTTCTTCGTGCATTTTTTTCTTGCCATATTTTCCACCACGGATCAGGGTCAGGTTCTGATTTCATTTTGGCAGAAATTTCATTGAGCTGTGAGGACAAATCGCTAGGTATATATTTTGTTGTTCCATTAATCTTTGCAGCTTCCTCCAAAAAATATTGGGCTTCTTTTATTCGACCTTGTTGAAGCAGCCATTTCGGAGAATCTGGAATCCATCTGCAAATTATTTGAAACATAAATATTATTTTAACATTAGCCTAAAAATCATAAATCCCCTTACCTATGCAAAATAATGAGCAAAAAAGTTGGCAAAGATATTGCTAAGTACAAATGAGACCAGCTTGACCAAAAACTTGCAACAGCCGGCAGAAGTATGACACCTACAGACCAAAACTGTTCGAATAAAGCAATAGCGGATGTCTTGTATTTTCCAGCAGTTATATCAGCCACTGAAATCAAAAATAAACATTTAAAATCATTGAAGTGAAATACTTTTTTCCATCGATCTTCGATATTCAATAAGCAACCAAATATTTAATATTTTAATTCATGACCTTGAGCATGAGCATGAGCATAATTGACCGCCCGCGGTTGCTACTCCGTTATTGCCAGATCAGCTGTAACTACACAGAGAACCAACAGATGATGCTTGGGACCAACATGCATCCTCAATGTGTGAAAACTGGTGACCTTACTCTTTGTATTAGGCCGCATCCGAATGCAGGTCACAAAAGGAATTTGTAAATCACTGGGATGTTGGAGAAAGGGCAAGGTACACAGCATGGTTCGTTTTGGTAAACGATGCGCTGTTTTCGAGTGTCGGGTTCTTTAGAACAAGTATCGCGCGAACAGGTTCATTATATCCGCCACGATATTCATAGTGCGATTCGAACTTATTCAGTTTGACAATGTAACACCGCAACAATAAATCGTACGCGATCAAAGTGGGACAACTACAAATGATATGATATCTTCTCGTAAGGTGATCCTCTTTACACCGAAATCAATTGTGCGTTGTTGATCTATCTGTAGATAATTCGACCTCATGAAGGTATCGACGCGTAGTCTCTAGGGGTTCGATCAACCGGACATTTTCTATTTCTTGCCAAACGTCGCGATCCTCTGCGTACGACGCCCGCGATGTAGCCTTTGCTACTCGTAGCCATCAGCTATTTGTCAATCCCGAGTACTTTCGAAGAAACGAATACACAACGGCCGACGCGATTCTTTGGAAGGTATACATCGCGTTTTCGTTAATCGCGATATTTATCGACCGGACGAAATCTTCGGTTAAACAGTCACAGTGAGACATGAACAAGAATCTGGATATAGCTCTCGAAATCACTATATTCTGAAAACGTTCATATAAGTAAAATTCTCCCGAGCCGAAAACGCGGTTTACATCGAAGCACTATGTACGACCGCTCTATTCCCTCCTACCGACGCAGACACTCGGGGACACGACATTTCACACCGATTCTCGCTTAGTTGTCGATGCGAATGTTGCCTATTAAATAGAAAAATTGGCAAAGTTTCATGCATACAAAGCCTGAATAATTTAAAAATGCAAATTTCCATATTGACCAATATATGGTCATAAGTTTGTTAGCAAAATGCCGACCTAGTCATTATTGGAACATAGTATTTTAATATCGCTAAGAGTTAAGAGAATTCGTTATCGATATTGTTTTCGGCACATTTTGCATGTGTAGGATAAGTACAACGATACACCGTACCCCAGTGGTGGGTCGAGAAAATTTCCAGCTCGAAAAGATCTTCGATTCGATCATTAATCGAACCCGATATCACAATTGTGTGGGAGAGCTAGCCGACTGACATCGCTAACCACAGAGCCACGGGGACCACATATACAAAACATAAATAGCCCAAAAGCTAGAAAAATCGAAAAAGTGAAGCATAAGATTTCATGTATTATCACTGCACCATACTCCCAGCTTCCACAAACCACACCATTGCTCTCGAGGTGAGAACATGTTTTGCTGATAAAACCCTACTTGAAGCCTGACCGTGAAAAACCGCGGTAGATGACGGATTCTAGGTATACTATGCGTCATGTTGGCTCGTTACTAAGTTGAGCTACTCATTACTTTATAATGGGTGTGATCCTGTTGGAAGATAATAAAATGGCAAAGCTTGGTGCATCTAAAACATTAAGTGCAAACATCAGGTGTAGATGAACATACTAATCAAAAGTCTTAAAATTATCGACAAGACCAAACCATTCATGATTATTTCAGGCTGACTAAATAATCAACAAAAGTCAAACTAAACTCCATTGAATTTTCTATTACCTTTCATGCGAGAGTCAGTGTGTTTAATCTCAATTAATCACTTGATCTATTCCACCATAAATTCTAAAAAACAACACTATTACACAAAACCTCACGAAAAAAGTCTCCAGAAAAACACCTTAATTGCACTCTGTTTTCTATTTGGACAATCGAAACTGTAACAGTTTGAATGTGTAACGAGCACAATCAAAATGGCGCGGTACGTCGTTCCTCCAAGTATGATGACAGTTCTACAAGGTATGCTACATTTTTGTCAATCCACGCACACAAACATATCTCGTTATGAAAAATTTCGCGTTTTGTATGGAACTCGGAACATTTTTGGAAATTTCTCGTTTTATGTTGTTTTATATTTGATTTTTTTGGTTGGAGAGTGAATCTTCAGTTAAAACACACAAGAAATTGATATTAATTTAGATTTAGTGTGAAAAATTGCGACAATATGTCGGAATAAAATATATAAAAATGCTATATTTCTAATAGTTGGAGCATAATCTAGGTCATAGTCATAGCTCATGACTTTTGTTACTGTATGAAACATAAGCGACTCTATTTAGAAGCGCTATTAGAGTACAAGAAAATAACGAAAAGTGCAAAAAGGTTACCGGCAAATTGATGAAAAACAGCATATTTTACCTAAACCGCAGCATGTTTATGTATTCCCCACAAATAAAACATGTTTCAACATCATTTCTATAACTTTTCAGGAAAGTATGATTTATAAGTTTAGTTTAAAATGCAAAATCATTTCAAATTTCGTACAAAATTGGAAAAAGTTCATAACGATCACTAATACTAATGCATCGACGTGAATAGCATACCTTGTAGAACTGTCATCATACTTGGCGTCGTTCCTCAAACTGGCAACTACGTGGTATCCGGTGGATCATCACATGATGTGAACAATATTCGAACGCGCGCGAATCGTGTCTGTCGTATCGAGCCCGTTGATAAGTTAACCTACCTGACGATTCTCAGTGCTTTTACTTATGGAAGAAAAAAAGTAAAACATTTCAAGACTCATCGCACAATCTAGTTTGGAAAAGAACTCTACTCGCAGCCGAAAAGCTACCACACCTCGTCAGTGATGCCACAGTGTATAAGATTTATCTGCATTTATACAGATTTTTTGCGTATTTTTCAAACAGATATCTGCATATACAGATTACAGATTTTTTGGAAATAATACAGATTTATACAGATTTTTTGGGTTTTCATGGGGTCGTAAATTAAACTTCTTTATATAATTGGAAAATATAAATTAACTCAAATGCGGTGGAGCGTGTCGGAGGTTTTATTATATTCATATGCTACACGGGTAAAATATTTTCCCGTTTTCATGACCTTTCAGGTCATGAAATCATGAATGTTGTTTTCCGATAGAATCATGACCTATGACTCATGATATCATGATGTCAACCCCGAATATCATGAGCTATGAAAAGCGTTTTTATAAATACGACTCATGTGACTCATGGCTATTATAAGCGTAACACATCGCTGTCGCATGGACTCGTAGAATCATGAGTTATGACTCATGATACCATGGGTTGGACTCTGAATATCATGAGCTACTCAGGGCGTTTTTATAAATACGACTCATGACTGCTAAAAACGTAACACATATCTGTCAAACTGTGCGCCGGTATATTCAGTAATTGCAAGTATAGAAACACTGATTAATACCGTAGGTGGACTAGCATATTTCATGTGCAAAACAAGGTTTTCGCGAGTGAACGTGCTGATAAAACATAAGACGAGTGTCCGGTTGCATAAACTTACTCAACACAGTATTATCAAGTGCGGTTGAAACTGAAACAACTGCGGCAGAGAACATACGATTGCTGCTAGAATTGATGGATAAGAAGCTGTGCGGCGAGTGTCATTTGCCTATTAATGATTTGAAACCAGTGCCCCGCGGTTTCTGCGATGCCTTTTGTCACATCGGCTAGCAATGTTGTGAAATTAACGGTCGTGCCCACAAGGATTTGTTCGCACAAGGGAAGGCAATGCTTATTTGTCCCGCCTGTAAAGATAAAGGCGGTAGAAGAATTCGTGCCTATTTTGTCGAAAAACTAAATAATGTGCCGGCTGTGCCAACGAATGCTGTTAAATTTAAACAGCTGTGCGTACGTAATTCTGCAAGCCGCGGCAGTAACTCAATCGATTTGAATGATCTTTCGGTTGCATCTATCACCCCCGCTCCTTAATCAGTTAGGTGGTGGTTGTATTCGCTTCGCATGAACTGTAAACTGCAGATTGGTGAAATACCTGTGTGTCCTCCAACCAGGTTTTCTGACAATTTTGGAACTGTAAACTATCTTGACACATCACTGAAGTTGAGCATAATAAAGACTTGTTTTTTTACGTAGAACTACATTTCTCAGGAAGATCGGCTACATTGGGGTGAAAATGAAAATATAAAAACGGAAAAGGGGACAAAAATGCTTATAAGCCGCTTAGTTCCCAACGCATTCCCGTCGTTTTTGTAGCAATCAATTGAAAATTATCCACGCATGAGCCCCCAAATACATACAATTGTAATTTGATTATTTGAACTATTGTAGGTAGCGAACGGCGTCGGCAGTGGTTAAGATTGCTGCAGAAAACCTGCCGAAGCCTTTCGCTACCCTTCTATTGAAAATTGTTATTGAAAAGTGTTAAAATAACAAAAAATTAAACAAAATTTATTAAAAAGTCTTGTAAAAGCAATCAGTTTACTAGTGAACAGCTTTTAATGTCAGGAATAGCACAGAGATGGGATCAGCATCATATCCTAAATTGAATTAAAAAACTAATTGTCCTTTCAAGGATGAACTAAATAGTCAATAGAAGAGTTAAAATTTTGTCGTTCATACATTACACCTTAATCAAAATGTTAGTGTGCCTTGATATAGACGATTGTAAATTCGATATGATCTTCATGTCTCAGTACGAGTTCGAAATTTAAATGTGCACCAAGGAACAAATAACTGAGTGACCAACTTTTTTATAAGTAGACCCTGTTGATGTTTTCCACAATAATGCGAAGGAACCCAGTTCAGAGCAACCACCAACGTCAAACATTAGTTCTACTATTCAGGATGTCCATGATGTTCAACATATTGCTTTCTGAGAGAATTTGAGGCGACATTTTGACGACAACTTATAAACATTTAAGCATCTGATAGGAACAGCTTTTACTACATTAACACAGTTTACCTAACTATAATCGATCCGTTGCATCACGCCACGCCATTCCGATGCGTCTTGAAACAATTATTTTTGGCTGATCGTGCTCGCGAGTAGGGGAGTGCACGTGAATAAGACCGTAAATAGGAGTGTGTGTCCATGATTTTGGGAGCGAAGAAAACACGCAAGCGTCAACACTCGGTGGTGTGAAATGAAGGAAGTGTGAAAGAACGAGAGACCGTTCGAATGGTGGAGGTACTCCATTGTGTGTGTGATTTTGGTAGCGGTGAGAACACTACTTGGAGTATCGCATGCTTGTTTAGAGCGAGTTTAACAACACTGGAGCATACAACCATAAACCATTTGTAGTAAAAAAAAACTTTAAAACAAGTTGTTTTCCTTGTTCAGTGTTGCAAAATAAATTTTTTTTTGTGTATACTTTTATCGATAAGATAAAACTGTTATCTGCAACTTTTCTGAAGAAGTCACACCGATTAAACAAACCGTTCTGTCTCTAAAAATATTTTTTAACCATTTAACCATAACCATTGTTTCACTGCTTGTAAGTTTGTAATTGTTTTTTGAAGTTGTAAAACCAAAACACAACCAAACACAAAATCTTTTAATGCCGGAAAAAAATCTAAAGTGATATTTTATTATTGGGTAAAGGATTGTCACTAACCATACTGGAGCAACCGATCGTATGTTTTTCGTGCTTTTCGATCCGGGTTGCATCCAAGTTGCGACCGTTCGAACATACCTAAGGCTGTCAAAAGTTGAAAACTAACTGAAATCAGCTGACCGCACCTGTCTCGTCGATTGCCTTAGCAACATCCATAATTTACGTAACGCTAAAAAGCCCCCCACCCTCCCATATGTAACGAAAAGTAACGCCAAAACCTACCCCCCATAAAAATTACGTAACGCTGTAGGAGAATATGCCAAATAAAAATGCTCATATTTGGAAAGTCTCCCCATGGATTTTTTGTTACGTAACGCTGATCTTACCTTCCCCTCCCCTATATAACAAATTGTTATGCCAAAAAATATATCCCTTCCTCCCTCCTATAGGTATTACGTAATTTATGGATGCTGCCAAATTATTCGTGACCAAAAACAAAAAATAATAATAGCACAAAATGACATCTTCAGCCCATAAGAACATCTATGTAAAGTGCAAATGCAATGCTATTCAAATGACATTTAAAAAAATAGATGAGAAACATTTTGTGTTCTCTAATGTCATCAATAAAGAGTTACAGTACTTTTTTCAGAAAAAATAAAATCCGTTAGGAAAAACGATCAAAAATGGTTGAAATTCAAAATGGTCACCATGAAGTTATCAGAAAAATTTAAATGTACCTTTTAATGACTTAGTGACTATTCTAAGACAACACACTTAATTTATCTCGGCAAACTTCCCAACAGCTGATTGAGCTCGGCGAAGTTTTTAACGAATGTCAGCAATATATTTCGACGAACATTCAGCAAATATATCTATTTACCGTAAACCAGCAAGTATTGACGTTTCGTTTGCCGAGAACTTGTAGAACATTTCGCTGAGTTTATCAGCTGTTGGGTTCTCGGCAATAAAATCTAAGTGTGAACATACCATTTGAAATTCAAATTATCACCTACTTAATGGAAAAAATAATTTTGTTTCACAAGTGGAATAATTTCGCCTGTGACCCTTCAGAGGAGAAATAAATTTTAGTTCAATTATCACAGAGACAAAATAAAACAAAAATTTGTTTTATAATCATAGCGCTAGTGTCTTTTGTGAGAAAACTCACACAAGTTTTTTTATAAAAAGTAATGGTTACTCGCATGAGCATGAGCATGAGCATGAGCATGATTGACCGCCCGCGGTTGCTACTCCGTTATTGCCAGATCAGCAGTAATTACACAGAGAACCAATAGATGATGCTTGGGACCAACATGCACCCTCAATGTGTAAAAACTGGTGATCTTAATCTGTTTATCAGGCAATACCAGCGCCGGCCGCATCCGAATGCAGGTCAAAGAAGGAGTTTGTATAGGAAAATGTTGACGTGATACTCGCTTTATGGAAGCCGAGAACACCTCTGCACTTTCACGAGAAATCACTGGGATGTTGGAGAAAGGGCAAGGTATACAGCAGGGTTCGTTTTGGTGAACGATGCGCTGATTTCGAGCGTCGGGTTCTTTACAGCAAGTGTCGCGCCATTGAGTTCATTACATCCGCCGCGATATTCATAATGCGATTCGAACTTATTCAGTTTGAAAATGTAACACCGCAACAATAAATCGTACGCAAGGATACTGGATCTTTGACCGAATCGAGACAACTTCCAATGATCGGATATCTCCTCGTAAGGTGATCCTCTTTATACCGAAAGCTATTGCGCGTTGTTGATCTATCTGAAGATAATACGGCCTCTTGAAATGTATAAACGCGGAGTCTCTCTAGGTTCGGTCAACCGGATATTTTCTATATAACAGATCGACTAACGACGTCTCTCGTATTCACTTCGTCTGCTCTAAGAAAACGATCCCGCGAAAAACACACCTGAAAAACGGAATATAAAAATGATGCGCGCTCATTACGGAAACGAACCATGAGTATCTTTCTTGCCAAACACCGCGATCCTCTGCGTACGACGCGCGTGAAGTAGCCTTTACCACTTGTAGCAACCAGCTATTTGTCAATCTCGAGTACACGTTGGCCGCGATTCTTTGGAAGGTATACATCGCGTTTTCGTTAGTCACGATATTTATCGACCGAACGAAATCTTCGGTGAGACATGAACAAGCATCTGGGTAAACTCCGCGAAATCACTTAATTTCGAAAACGTTCATATGAGCAAAACTCTCCCGAACCGGAAACGCGGTTTACACCGAAGCATTACGCACGACCGCTATTTTTCCTTCTACCGACGCAGACGCTCGGGGATACGACATTTCGATGTGAATGTTACCTATTAAATAGAAAAACTGGCAAAGTTTCATGCATACAAAGCCTTAATAATTTAAAAACGAAGTTATCCATATTGACCAATATATAGTCTCACGTTTATTAACAAAATGCCGAACTAGTCATAATTGGAACGTATTATATAAAACATCTGCCCAAAAGCTATAAAAATCGAAAAAGTGAAGCATAAGATTTTGGCTATCATTACTGCACCATAGTCCGACAATGACATTGGTAAATAGTGTGCAGTTTATAGAAAACCCTGCTTTTTAAATTTCAGTTCCAGGTCTATTTTCGTTCAAGAATAAAGATCTTTCGTGATCTTTCCCATATTTTCCATTACATTATAGAAAAGTTATTGGTACCCATCTTTAACATCGACAACCGCCTCCCATCGATAACACCGCTAAAGTCCTAGTGTCAACGACAACCATCGATATGTCGCAGGTGGCACAAAGCATGTGATCCACCTCCCGCACCTAAAAAACATCATATAGGAAAATTATCAACTGCTTCACCACAGTCAAACAGACTTAAGAAAAACTTAGAGGTAAACAAAAACTGTCCCTGCTACCGTGACCCCGCACTGTTACCAAAGCCAGATAGGTCCTATTGAAAACGTCAAAAGCCATCGGTAATTTCTCGATAATATCGATAAAAACTCGGAAACCATCGATGCCATCGTCAACGACTCCGCTCGATATTTCCCATCACTATCTGAAACAATCTTAGAATGAAACGCGATGCTCACTATATGAACGTAGCCCATTGTCAGTGCGGACGAGCCACTAGCCAAATGCATGAAAACAAGCGTTCAATAAACTTGTTTCCACATCAACCACTTCATTCGTGCCAACACTCATACCACCGCCGAGTAACCATCGCACCGACTTCATCACATGTACACACAAGCAAATAAATCTTGCCTCTCTACCCTCCACTATATATCGGTGGATTGATGTACGCAAATGCACTAAAAACTGCCCTTTTTCCACACAAAACAATGTTGATAACAATGTATTACCTAATGTGGTACTTATCTGAGCACTCCAAACAGTCCATTATGATTGCTTTCCTTGCCGGAATATGGTAACATCGACGTGCCCCGGTCTCCAAAAGCTATCGTTCATAGCGCAGTGCTAACCAGCGCGACGCCTGCACTCACACCAACACAACACTGCTGGCTTTTCATTTTTGAAGCATAAATGCAATCTATCAATTTCATGCTAAGGACACTAAAACTTCACTTTTTTCATGTAGAAAAATCATTGAAGAACACTTATTTTTACTTTTCAGCAAATTTGTCAACATAAATCACTTGCAAAACAATAACTTGTAGGAGCAGCTCCATCGCACGTATAATCAATGTAGCCGTGCTGCCAGTCCATAAAAAGTAATGGTTACTCGCGTACAAAAACTATTTCCATATTATTTTTAAAACATTCGGGGGACAATTGTAAGAAAAAAGTCTTATTTTATTTGTGACTCTCGTGCGGATTGGGCTATTTCGTGAATCGGATCGCACAAATCTTAATTTCATGAAACTAGCCCAATCAATCATGAGTTCAATTCATGGTTTCCAAAATCAAAGCAAGATTTTATAAATCGAACACCCGATTTCATGAGTCAAATGCTATATGTCCCGACTCGCAACTCATGATTTCATAAATCAAAATCATGGTTCCAGTAGCCAAAGCAAGAATTCATAAATCGAACACCCGGTTCCTGGAGTCAAATGCTATATGTCCCGACTCGCAACTCATGATTTCATAAACCAAAATCATGGTTCCAGTAGCCAAAGCAAGAATTCATAAATCAAACACCCGATTCCTGGAGACAAATGCTAAATTGCATGACTCGTGACTCATGATTTCACGAGTTCAGCTCATAGTTTCATGGGTTAGAATAAGCCAAAGCAAAAATTCATAAATCAAACACTCGATTCCCGGAGCCAAATGCTATATTTTATGACTCGCATTTCATGATTTCATAAACCACAATCATGGTTCCATGAGTCAAAGAGAGATTTTATAAATTGAACGCCCGATTTCATAAGTCAAATGAGTCAAATTTCATGACCCATAAATCATGGTTTCAATCCAAATTGCTCTTGATGTCAGCAAAACAGTAACGCATGGGGTGCGTTACGAACAATTGGCTCATGATTCCATGAGTTTTTACTCATGGTGTATATTCATACCATGAAAATACATCCAAATCATGAAATCATGAGTCATTTTGCCCGTTTTCGAGATTTTATTTCTACCCGTGTACACTTTAACGTGTGCATGAATGAATTCGCGGAAAAAATGTTAAACAAGCTATATCGCATTTTTTTTCGAGAAGGATATGTCCAGTATATATGCAGATTTTATTTTACAGATTTTTTTCAAATTTTACCAAGGCATTAAGATTTTTTGAGATCCAAAATATAGATGAAAATGTGGCATCACTGCACCTCGTGCACCCAACACATCACACATTCACACTTCTGCCAAAGTCCAAAGCCCGCTAAAAACCACTACACACAGAGCCTATGCATTTTTGAAATGTTTAATACAAAAAACATATACTCATCTGTTTTAGTTTGGTTATGCCTATGCCAGCAAAACAAACGCTGTGCTAGTTGCCAGCGCAACGCTACTCTCTCCGCTCTCCAGGAAGTCCTGTTCTCTTCGTTCACACCACCACCATTTTCGCACGATAATAATGAACCGCTAGTTAGCGCGACGCACAAAGTAGGCACTCACACTCACGCAACTTAACTGGCCTTACAATTTTCAATTTGATTTCATGGATAAATTATAACTCCCACGCAAGGAACACCTTCACTTTTCTCACTTAGACAAAGCATCATAGATCACAACTTTACACTTTTTAGCAAGTTTGGCCCCTCAATTCACTTATAAATCAATAACTTCAACGGATAGCTTTCGGGGCACGTATTATCAGTTAGCCGTGTTGCCAGCCCCTCTCAATTCGAGTATCTTATATTTTTAATCATGACCTTGAAAACAAAAACTTTTGTGTCAACCAAGACCCTCTGTGAGTCTGAAAAATGGAACTGAAATTAACAAGGTGAAATAACTATATAAGATATGATTGCTTGTAAAGGTGCATAGAATTGGCACCTTGTCTATTTCCTGCGGAATGAGGATATTTAGACGTGCTCTAAAAATGCAATCAAATTGAATATAATTTCAATTGAGGATAATCCCAAATAAACGCTATACTTAGTGAGCCAGGGGTGCTATTTTTATGCTTAGGGGAAGGGTGATAAAATGGACACCCTAAGCCATTTCCCAATTTCCTCCACAGTTAACACCACAACTATGAGTCGATAGCACACATTAACTGAGTCACTAATGGTTGATACAAAAAATAAGAAGAAGTACTAAAATATAGTATTTTTCGTAGTTTTCATGAGCATTTTCGAAAGTAGTTTTTTGGGACGTGTGGGTAAAATGAACATAGTGAGGTGGTAATATGAACACCTTGGCCGTGAACATTAATTATCCCTTTACGGATAGTAAAATGTTGTTCCTTAGCACGTGACCCACTTATGCATTCACCAACAGTTCAATTTTCATTGAATTCTGTTTGTCGTAGAATTAATAACAATATATGACCTTATCCGCAAGAAACTGAGAAATGGCGGAAGCTTTTTTTACGGACATTCCGCATTCAACGGTACGTTTAACCGCGGTCATCTGTTCATCGGTCCGAGTTTACCTTTGCGTGTTTCTGATATAAACACGAAGCATCTAGATTTTTCAATAGAAAATAACACATTTTTTTCACCATCACCATGGGTGTTTTTGTTTTTGTGTATTATTTTGACTGTTTGACTGTTTCATGACGAATACTTTGTCTCAAATAGCTTCTAGTGCCTCTAAGATAAGGTGCCAAAGAAGTTTGTACTATTTTTCAACGTAATAGTCAAGATTTAAACGGGTGTCCATTTTATCACCCCTGTTCATTTTACCCACAATTCCCCTACCCATACTTTCATATACATTCAGTATTACCATGTTTTTTGAAAAAAAAAAAAAAAAAAAAAAAAAAACAGTTTAATCAGGAATACGATGAGAAAAACAGTTTTTTGTGTTATGGATGATGAAGCCCTAACGGTTGTATCTTCTGTGCAATTGGCCGCGCAAAAGAGCAACTCTTATAATCGACCTTTTCGGTCTGGTTGAAACTTTGTAAATAAGTAATTTGTTTTTTAATCATAAGTAATTTTTGAGGAGGGCTTATTGGCATAATCACTCCAAAAGACCTATGGTCGAGTATCATCCATTTTTCATTTGAATAAACCGTTTGTTATTAGAAAAACTGTTTGAGAATAAGTTGTAGAGATTATTAATGCCTTGTAAAAAAATATACACCGTAAAACTTTTTTTTACTCAAAGAAATTGGAAATTAACACATTTTAATTGAAAGAAACTAAAAGTTCTTTAATTTTTTCAGAGGAATATGAAAGTAAAACGCAACTTTTGATAATTTTTTTATGATAGGTTAAGTTTAAAAAAAATTGAACATCGACATTTTCAAAACATTTGTAACTTCTCCAATTTATTTATTTTGTCATTCATTTGGTCTATTTACCAACAGACAAGCAGGTGTCCCAATGGTGTAACTTAAAGCTAATGATCCAATGATTTTAGACAATTTAAATGGTCATTTCGAATCGAAAAGCTTATGATTAATAACTTTGTAAATACAACCGCTTTCAAGTTATTTTGCATTTAAGTTGAGAAAATTGAATAAAATACAAAATTATCATTGAATCAAAAAGGCTGAAAATTTCCCCAATAAATAAATTGTTTGTTTAATTTTGACATTATTCCAAATTTTAACAAAAATAGTATAAAGATTTTTTTTATGTCTTAATCCAAAATTTTTTTTTTATTTTTAGATATCGTTTCGGTAATTTCGTCAATTTTTCAGTTTTTTTCTTTGTTTTACTATAATGCAACTCAAGCTATTTTTATTTCAATCAGTAAATGTAGGACTAATGATTGTGGGTTCGGGTACCACCTGTTGGACTACATTTTTCGAAAATTTCTAATTAACTATTTTCCCAGTTAGTACATTTTTCAATCGTCAACCCTACATTTACTGATGGATGACAATATGTACATGGGCAACTTAATGGATTCAAAAGATTTCAAGTGGTTGTTTTTTCAACAAAAATCGAAGGACAACAGTAAACATTTTTTTGAACTCATCTTTTTCAAAAGATATAGCTTTACAAGCCAATTGGAAAAATTTGTTCGAAAGGTGTCGTTATTCTACAATGAAGTTTCGGAACACGATTTTTTAATGGAAATCCCAAGATTTCGATGACACATGATCGCTACACAAATATCAGTAGAGGAGCTGCTCAATTGAAGTTCACGTGAAATACTCGCATTTATCGTGGAGTGAGATTTCATGTCTTTTTTTTTAAACTTAAGTTCATTAAGAATCATTTAAGATCGGTCATTAAAACTTGTTGATCTTGTCTGTTGAAAACGAATTAATCGAGGCGATCGTTCTAGAAGAAGTTTTAGATAATTTTACTCTAATCAAGGCCCGAAGAGTAAATTTTCATTATCATTGATTTAAATAAAGCGTACTTTTTCAATTCAGCAGTACCTATATCAGAATCTCTAGAAACTGTTTGTATTTATTTTGAATAACATTGAAGTTTAAATTCGATTCCGGAGTGGAAGAAGGGTGCAACCAGATTGGGGAGGATTGTACAAAACGCACCAGGTAAGCATTGGCGCGATTTACAGCGCTTCAAATCATTTCAAAGCGACATTGAACGTGTAGGATTATTGAAGGATCTTTTTATTATATGTTTATGACGGAGTTTGTTATAAAATACTCAATTTCAATGTCTTTTTTGGTAAAAATTACCATTGCCGCCAAACAAGCCCGTGACCAAAACGCACCACAACAAAGGTCAGTATGCTCCAAAGCAGTAGGCTAATATGCCACTAGCAGAAATCAGCACGCGAAGTGAGAAGCGCTTGAAGTCTCGAAAGTAAAATCTAAAATAATGGAACATGCTCTAAATTGTCAAGCAATCTCCTGCAAGCTCTTCATAGTGCATTCTGCCCCAACTTTAGTTTTGATTGTTTTTAGGTAAAAGTTGACGAAGGTTAGTGAAATAATTTGAAATACTCATAGTATTATAAACTCCAAAAATGTAAAGGTTAGGTAAACCATAGTTTTTTGTATTATTTGCAAGTCAGTTAATCATAAGAGCTTAAATAAAATTCATGAATAATGTTGGACAGAACCACAGCCAATTGCACAGTTTTTTTTGAGTATTTTGGTCATTATGGTACACTTTTTCATATGAGAACTATAGAGAAGCTGGGTTTTTATGAGAAAAGCGAAGAATATCGTCATAAAAAGCCACATGTGTAAGTATTTTGGGAAATTAATAGCATGGGCCATCTTACCCAACTGGTGCGTCTTGTACGGTTCTCCCCTAGTGCCGCAGCGAGTGCAGAAGCTCCACTCGATGTTGCTGATGTGTAGTCATATCCCACGCTCCCACCCTACACGCCACTCAATTAGGTTGTGAATTTTTTTTCTCATCACAGCGCCTACTTACTAAAGTAACTTAATTTATGTGTTGGATTTATGTGGATGCACAAAGATAAGTAACTGGACAAAACTAACCACAGGTGTAATCTCCGTGAAGTTCATTAGTTAGGGATTTGAAAGGTAGTTCGTATTTTGACACTAATTTTGTCCAAATCCGTTACGTAGTCTCTAAGATAATAGGGCAAATAGACCATTCATTTGACACTAAGATTGTGACAATCGGTCCAGCCATCTCTTAGAATAATGATTAGCTTAATGATCAGATAACCCTCAATGTTTAGCTAATCATTTGTAGCTTTTATTCAAAAAAACCTGAATTAATCCACCTAGCGGTCAGACCCAGCCTTTCTCATTCAAACTTTTAATTGTAAAAATAGATTTACATGAACGCTTCATTCCAATAAATGTATATTCACTCTTAAAAAATATAGATGTTGTAATCTATACATATAAAAATGCAATCCGGTCTGTCTGATCCATATAGGCTCGAAAATTACCGAACCGATCGGCGTGAAAATTTGTATGTAGGGGTTTTTAGTGCCTATAAAGGTTCCTATGATAGTTTCAGACCCCTCCCTTTTCTGGAAGGGAGGGGTCCCATACAAATGAAACATAAATTTCTGCACAACTCAAGAACAAACCAAGCAAATGAAACCGAATTTGGCATGTAGATGTTTTAAGGGATAAAAAATATGTCCATAATGTTTTGACACCACTACTTCTATCGGAAGGGACGGATGCCATACAAATGAAACACAAATTTCTGCACATCTTGAGAGCTAACCAACTAAATGGAACCAAATTTGGCAGGTGACTGTTTTAGTGGTAACAAATATGTTCCATAATCGACCTCAGGCAACATTTCGGATTGTAAGATGGCAACTTCCGGTTTCTGGAAATCAGCCTGAAATGGACGATTCCCATTGAATATGAGTATCTCCGGAACCAGAAAGATGCACAGAAGCTAAAAATTGATCACAGACACAATCTTGAATTTTAAGATGGTGACTTCCGGTGTCTGGCAAGCAGCCGGAAATGACCAAATACCATTCAATATGAATGTTTTCGGAACCAGAATTACGCCCAGATGACAGAAATTGATTGCACAGGCAATTTTAAAGTTCAATATGACGACTTTCGGTTTCTGAAAAACAGCCAAAAGTGATAAAATACCACCCAATATGAGTATCTCCGGGGCCAGAATGTTGCAAGAACACCACTATAAATTGTAGGATGGCAACTTCTGGTTTCTAGGAAATAGCCAAAACTAGCAGATTTTCGTCTGACATGAGTGTCTTCGGATCTGGAATAATACACAGCAGCTGAAATCGACCACACACCCCATTTTGGATTCTATGTTGGTGACTTCCGGTTCCTGGGAAACAGCCGAAAATGATCGGATAACACCCAATATGGGTGTTTCTTCAACCAGAATGACGCTCAGAGGCTAGAAATTATCTCAAATACCATTTTGAAATCCAAGATGGCGACTTCCGGTTCGTGAAAAACTGCCTAAAATAACCAAATACCATCCAATATGAGTATATCTGGAACTAGAGTGATGCAATGAGCTAACAATTGACCTCAGGCACCATTTTGAATTGTTAAATGGCAACTTTTAGGAAACAGTCGAAAATGACCGAATAATACTCAATATGAATATTTCCGTAATCGAGATGATGCATAGAAACCAAACATTGACCCTGGAAACCATTTTGAATTTAAAGACGACCACTTTTAGTTTCTGGAAAACAACCAAAATAACTAAATACCTCCCAATATGGGTATTTCTGGTGTCAGATTGATGCCAGAAAATCTGCTGAAAATGACCGAATACCACCCAATATGAATATATTCAGAATTAAGGTGATGTACAGAAGACAAAAGTCGAGGATGTTGTCATTTCGATAAACTCAATCATTTCGAACGATTTGTTATTTGACTTTGATCATATCCTATGGCCGATTCGTCGTGCATTTGCAGACTTTTAACACATCGCAAGGAATCAATAAATTTGGAACATTCAAATAGTACAATACCACATTTAAATTATGTTGAGGCCACATATATCGATCAAAGCAGGTATAGTTTTAAATAGCCTTTGAATTTCTTTTCTTTCCATGACTTTTGAGCCACATATCATATTGTTATGAAGTTTGTTATTTGTAAGTTCGAGAGATGACTCGTTCGTATGACACTAGTTATGTTCAAATAAGTCATGTAGTCTTTGAGATAATAGACTTTAGTTGTTTTATTAACAATTTAATACATAACGGTTGCTTAAGTTCGATTATAATCAAATAAAATGGGAACGTATAGGACAGCCAAACTTTGAAACCACGTGTTCAATCATAATTCATTAGTTAACCCTTAGCCTGCTCATCTGATAATAATATTGACAATATTGATCAAATCGGTTGTGTAGTTTCTGAGATAATGAAGTTTCGTGATTTTCACATTTCGACACATTACAGACAAAGTTACAGTCCGATTATAGTTAAATTCAATAGGGTGTTATGAGTCAGCTAGACCTTTCATTTGACACTAATTTAGTGAAAATCGGTTCAGCCATCTCTGAGAAAAGTGAGTGAGTCCAAGTAGTCTTCGGAATATGTTTCTTTTCATTGCTGGATTTCACATTTTTAAACATAACAGGCAAAGTAATAGTCCGATTGCAAAACAAATCAATAGGGTCTTATGGGGCAACTAGACCTTCCATTTGACACTGATTTTATGGAAATCGGTGCAGCCATCTCTGAGAAACATGAGTGAGATTAAACAGTCTTCAGAACACGTTTCTTTTCATAACTTTTGAACCACAAGTTCAATCTTCATAAAAATCAAAAGTTAAGGGTTTTTAAAGTAGCCCGTTCATTTGAAATTTATTTTGTTCAAATCGGTTGTGTAGTTTTTGAGATAATGATGTTTCATGATTTTTACATTTTGATACATAACCTCTCAACTAAAAATCCGATTACAATAAAATTCAATAGGGTCTTATGGGACAACAAGACCTTTCATTTGCAATTAATTTCATGAAAATCGGACCAGCCAACTCTGAGAAAAGTGAGTGAGAATAAAAATCTGCACACACACACACACACACACACACACACACACACACACACACACACACACACATACACACACACATACAGAAAATGCTCAGCTCGTCGAGCTGAGTCGAGTGATATATGCCATTCGGCCCTTTGGAGCACTTTTATACTTACGGTTTTGCAAGTGATTGCTATACCTTTCTAGGAGAAAGGCAAAAATAAAATTCTCAAAGCTTTTTGAGATAATTTTATTTTAGTTTAAAATTGAGTTTAAATTTTTATTGTTTGACGTAGGACTACGTATAACCACACTATATCGAGATACATTCTGTGGAAACTAAAACCAAGGTGTAACGTCGGAATGAAAGATTTCAAACGTTAATACTGATGTAACCACACGATGAATCACAATCATCAATGTGTCGTTGGATTGATAAAATGATGGACAATTTTGTGATTCTTAAGTTATCATTATCATTTTATTGTTAAACAGTGAAAATTTCATAAAAGTTTCAAGGTCGAATTTTCACGAACAATGTACTAATCACATCCGAGCACGCCTGACACAGACTTCATGCGTAGACACCAACTGCCTGCTATGATATACTGTATAGCAGTGGCAAAACAATTTGACAGAATCTCTCCGTCCCAATAGGTCAACTAATGTTTGCTTTCATGAACCTAGACTATTTTGATGTCTTGAAGGTGAAGCTTTTTCGGAAATTTCGTAACCACCTCCACTATCGGGCAATTTTACGTTCTGCTGTAAGAATGTTATTAATACTAATGTCTTGAAGGGAATCATGCTAGCACAGGCAACAGTACTACACCGAGCAATGTATGAATAGAGCGCTGGTCACTCGTTGTCTATCAGTGCAAAAGAACTCGATATTCATTTGTGTGCAGCCAAGCCAAGCCGGGGTTCCGCAAGGTTCAATCCTGGGTCCGGTGTTGTGGAACGTCATGTATGACGGGGTGTTGAAACTAAAGTTTCCTGTGGGGGTTGTGATCGTCGGCTTTGCAGACGACATAACGCTAGAGGTTTACGGCGAGTCGATCGAAGAGGTCGAGTTGACGGCTGCGCATTGCATAAGGAAGGTCGAGGACTGGATGCGCTCCAGGAAACTGGAGCTTGCGCACCATAAGACGGAGGTCACGGTTGTGAACAACCGTAAATCAGAGCAACAGGCGGTGGTCAGAGTCGGAGACTGTACCATCACCTCAAAGCGATCGTTCAAGCTCTTGGGGGTTATGGTCGACGACAAGCTCACGTTCGGGAGCCACGTCGACTATGCCTGTAAGAGGGCCTCATCGGCTATTGCAGCACTATCTCATATGATGTCCAATAGCTCAGCGGTCTATGGCAGCAAGCGAAGACTTCTTGCCAGCGTGGTTTCGTCCATACTTAGGTATGGTGAGCCAGTATGGTCCAGAGCGCTAGGTACTAACAGTTACCGCGGTAAACTGGAAAGTACCTACAGGCTCATGTGCCTGAGAGTTGTGAGTGCGTATCGGACGGTGTCATACGATGCAATCTGTGTCTTGTCCGGCATGATGCCCATCAGCATCGCCATCAAGGAGGACAGAGAGTGTTTCGACCACCGTGACAGAAGGGGCATACGAGGCACCAGAAGGTCATTCTCGATGCTCCGTTGGCAGAGCGAATGGTCTAATTCCACAAAGGGCAGATGGACGCACCGACTTATACCGGAGATATCCGGCTGGGTCGGGAGGCGAAATGGCGAGGTGAACTTCCACCTGACACAGATCCTGTCAGGGCATGGTTGCTTCAGGCAATATCTGCACAGGTTCGGGCACGCGGGGTCCCCATGTGTCCCGAATGCGTGGAAGAGGAGGAGACTGCAGAGCATGTCTTCTTCGTATGCCCCCGTTTCGTAAGAGCGAGGAGCAACATGATGGCTGTGAGCGGGCCTGGCACTACTCCGGACAATCTTGTCCGGAGAATGTGCGACGACCCGGACATCTGGAACGCGGCCTGTGCGGCCGCCTCCCAGATTGTCCTGGAGCTACAACGTGTGTGGCGGGTCAATCACCAACACGCCAGTGGTAGCTAACTACCAATCTCCAGGTAGTTAGCTAGGAGGTTATGAGAGTAAAGAGGGTGCATCACGCACAAAAGCCACTTCCCGACGTAATACTTAACCGTCGTTCCGGGAAGACCAGGGCTGGAGGGGTTTTAGTGGGTCGGGACAGGGATCAGTAGGTGTCTGGGGGAGTGTAACTACCCCAGCATCTCTCCCCTAGTCTCATCCTCACACCCTGAGTTCTCTTCTCAGGTGTCTGTTTGCAGATTTTCCCGCCACCTTTGAAAAAAAAAATAAAAAAGCCAAGTGAAGACTACATTGCCGCTGTCGACGCACAGTGAGGCGTGTTGGGTTAATGCGTAGGTATCGTTTTGCGATCTGGAACATAATCGAATTGCCGTTTGAATTGTCATCTTTTTATTTTTGTTCCGTATAGTAGCAAATATCAGAATTTAATATGATTATTCGGGTGCCTCAAAAGACGTTGCGCCGCCGGGGACAACAAAATTCTGTATGTGTCGGTAGAGGCAGATAGCAGGGTATATAAATTTGGTGCATTGTACAGATAAAATGCGTTGTTTATTTATGAACTCTACACTCTGTTTTTCTCAGATTTATTGAAAAACTAAAAATAGGGTATTTAAAGGCAATAGAATACCAAAATGCTCCGTATAGATCTTTGAATAGGTAGTTAAACGAGCTGTACTGATGATTATATTTTGCTAGCTAAATGAATTTAGCTCAATATGACAATCCTAGTTGCAAATTCATTTCATCTTGCTATTAGAGTTCCGATATTTGTACTTGTATTTTTCAATTAAATTTTTCTGCTTTGCATTAGCATGAACAAAAAAATATTACTCTCCATAACCTTGCTTGTAATTGAACAACACTATGCAAATATTAATTGCTGAGGCTAATGTTGTGCATCACTCTTTCTAGCCCTATTTATTTTTGAAGATAACAGACATATGACTTTTAAATATGGTATCTTTGTTGTTCTTTGGTATCTTGAAACTGATTAATTTTTTTCTGATTAATTCTGTATACTGATAAAATGTTTAAATTGACGTGAATTGAATGTTAACATGTTCATAAAATTCTATGTCAAACTTGAATTTTCTGTGAATATACATTTTCTACTAAAAACTGTAATTCGTTATCGATATTTTTTCCATAAGCTTGTAACTGCAGGAAAAAAATAATGTGACATCTTTGCCGCTTTGTGCATCTTTCACAATATAATAAAATAGATATAGAAGAAAGTTTAATTTCTACTGAATCGTACTCAATTTATTATTTTATAGCAGGTTGCCTTTTCGCGTATTAGGGAAAATTGACTGTATAGGAATGAAAAAATTCATCAATGTCAAAGAGAATAATTTACTTCTAAATGAGAGTGCTACAAATAAATAATCAAAATGCAGACCCCATGAACTAGTTCTAGTTCCAAGTCGTTTGAGGTGTCGCTTGATGAATTACGGCTGACGGCCTAGATACTTGATATTACCACCCACGTAATTAGAAAACATAGTACTGCTTTGCTTATATTGTCTATACACTATATTGCCGGAACATGTTCCAGTCATATCTCAGGAACCGTTTCACCTATTCCGGTTATCCGCTCTGGCAACAAAAAGAACCAAAGTACCTTTCTTTTGGAGCATGTTGAAATTGAATTGGGTAAAATAAATAAAGAAAACTACAAAATGTGATTAAACGTAACCGCTCATTTTTGGCACATGTGTGCCAAAGTCGAACCGTGCCAAAAGTAAAACGAACTCAAATCAAACAGAGCTTCAAAAGCAAATATAAAACTATTGTAGTCCCTCGTCAACTATGCGGTCGTGTCTTGGATACCACCCTCCTACTATTTTCTTGAAAAAAAACCTAAATTAACCCACCTAGCGGTCAGACTAAGCCTTTCTCATTCAAACTTATTATTTGTAAAAATAGATTTACATGAACGCTTCAATCCAATAAATATGTATTCACTTTTTGGGTTCTAAAACAATGATGTTGTAATATAAGTATAAAATATGAAATTTGACGTAATGTAAATGCTCAATAAATAGCGAAATAAAAGTAATGATTCTTAATTTCGAACAATTCAATCACAAGCGATACCGGGAACATTCAAATTGTACGATAGCACATTTAAATTATATTGTGGCCACATATATTGATCAAAGCAGGTATAGTTTTAAATAGCCTTTGAATTTCTTTTCTTTCCATAACTTTTGAACCACATATCAAATTGTTATGAAGTTTGTTATTTGTAAGTTTGAGAGATGACTCGTTTGTATGACACTAGTAATGTTCAAATAAGTCGTGTAATCTTTGAGATGATAGAATTTCGTTGTTTTATTAACAATTTAATACATAACGGTTGCTTAGTTCGATTATAATCAAACGAAATGGGAACGTATAGGGCAGCCAAACTTTGAAACCACGTGTTAAATCATTATTCATCAGTTAACCCTTAACTAGCCCGTTCATCTGATAATACTATTGATCAAATCGGTTGTGTATTTTCTGAGATAATGAAGTTTCGTGATTTTCACAATTCGGTACAGACGAAGTTACAGTTCGATTACAGTAAAATTCAATAGGGTGTTATGAGTCAGCTAGACCTTTCATTTGACACTTATTTCGTGAAAATCGGTTCAGCCATCTCTGAGAAAAGTGAGTGAGTTTATGTATTCTTCGGAATATGTTTCTTTTCATAGCTAGATTTCACATTTTTAAACATAACAGGTAAAGTAATATTCCGATTGCAAAAAAATCAATAGGGTCTTATGGAGTAGCTAGACCTTTCGTATGACGCTGATTTTGTGGAAATCGGTGCAGCCATCTCTGAGAAACATTAGTGAAATTAAACAGTCTTCAGAAGACGTTTCTTTTCATAACTTTTGAACCACATGTTCAATCTATATAAAATTCGAAAGTTAAGGGGGTTCTAAAATAGCCCGTTCATTTGATACCAATTTTATTGAAATCGGTTGTGTGGATTCTGAGATATTGATGTTTCGTGATTTTTACATTTTTAAACAAAACCTCTAAAATAAAAATCCAATTACAATGAAATTGATTAGGGTCTTATTGGGCAACTAGAACTTTTTTTTGCATATAATTTCATTAAAATCGGTTCAGCCATCTCTGAGAAAAGTGAGTGAAAATAAAAATCTGCACACACACACGCGCACACACACACACACACACACATACAGAAAATGCTCAGCTCGTCGAACTGAGTCGAGTCATATATGCCATTCGGCCCTTTGGAGCACTTTCATATCTTCGGTTTTGCAAGTGATTGCTATACCTTTCTAGGAGAAAGGCAAAAAGCCAAAAAAATTATTGATTAGGAGTAAAATATTCGTGCTGAAGAAATAGCGAAATAAAAGGAATGACTTTGAATTTCGTACACTTCAATCACGAGCAGTACCGGGAACGTACGAATAGCACAATACTAAATTTAAATTTTGTTGAGGCCATATGTTTTGATCAAAGCAGTTACAGTTTTAAATAGTCTTTGAATTTCGTTTCTTTTCATAACTTTTGAACCACATATCAAATTGCTATGAAATTACTTACTTGTGAGTTTGATAGACAATCTGTTCAAATGACACTAGATATGTTCAAATAAGTCGTGTGATTTTTGAGATAATAGACTTCCGTTGTTTTTATAATTTTATACATAACGGTTGGAATGAAAATACGATTGTAGTCAAATAAAATGGGAACCTATAGGAAAGCCAAACTTTTCCTTTGACACTCAGATTGTTGAATTTAGTCCAGCCATTTTCGGGAAAACGAGTGAATTTGAAAAGTCACCGGAACTTCTTTTCACAATTTTTGAACCACGTGTTTAATCACTATGAAATTCATCAATTAACCTTTAACTAGCCCGTTCATTTGATACCAATATTGTTCAAATCGGTTGTGTACTTTCTGAGATAATGAAGTTTCGTGATTTTCACATTCTGGTGCTTAACAGACGAAGTTAC
Organism: Wyeomyia smithii; assembly: GCF_029784165.1. Lineage (NCBI taxonomy): Eukaryota > Metazoa > Arthropoda > Insecta > Diptera > Culicidae > Wyeomyia > Wyeomyia smithii. The sequence goes on along the minus strand of NC_073695.1, from coordinate 160,781,711 downwards.
AGTCCGATTACATTGAAATTCAATAGGGTGTTATGAAGCAGCTAGACCTTTCATTTGACACTAATTTCTTGGAAATCGGTTAAGCCATCTCTGAGAAACATGGGTGAGATTAAACACTCTCCAGAACACGTTTCTTTAAATACCTTCTGAACCGCACGTTCAATCTTCATGAAACTCAAAAGTTAAGGTAGAAAACCTACGTAGCTCGTTCATTTAAAACCAATTTTGTCAGAGGCGTCTCGTCCACCTGTTCAACCTGTTCATAGGACAGGTAGACAATCTCAGAAAAAAGTGATTTTTTCACATTTGTAGAGTGGATGAAAAATCGTCGGAGTAAATTATTTGTAATTTCAATGTTATCCCGAACATCCTTATTCTATTTTCTACATAGTGGAAATGTATGCACCGTGAAGAATGTAACCTGATGGGCTACATTTCAGACTACGCCATACAACTCACACGCAACGCAACCCACACGGCCACACGCAATAATGACTACCGTTTGTTCAGACTTTTCACCTGAACTAACCGTCGTTCAACACTTCTCTGCACCTTCAAGTGCGGCAGGGTATGCGGCAGTCATTCATGCTCACCACTACTAATGCGACGCCTCGCGTAAAAATGACATTTTTGGTTCAAACTTTCTGCTGAACAAAACCGATGTCAGCGAGAGAAAACATTCATTACACACCTCCTCTCTGTAGTGTCTGGTAATCTGTTTCGTTATGCCTTTCTGTTTCTTCTCTCGACGTCATTAAAATTTGAGAGAGACCACGTGGCCGCGAGAGTTCGCAGATCCATCTTCAGAGCTTTCGTAGTGCAAATGAAAAACGAGCAAATTCATTCATTATTTCTGTCAATGTGGTGGAATTCTTCCGTCGATGTATAGTTTCATTCAAACCTCTACACCCATTTTGTTCATTCGAAAACTTGAACCTCGCATAGTCCGCATAGTAAACGTTTGTATTCTTACGCGCTGCTTTCTTTTTAGTTTAAAATTTCAACATCGTCAAAAGAAACGCTTTAGCATTGAACAAAGATAGGTTTTTTACTCATGCGAAAAGTTTAGAGGCAAATAGATCATAAACATAATTTCAATTATCGTTGGAAAAAACCTGAATGATACTGACATTGCATATCACAACGCCATCCGTCGAGCGAACTTTTCTAGTTCTTCGACGGATCCAGACTTATTTATGACTAAAACCGATCATTGAGAATCATGATGTGATAAATGTGGATAAAGATTTCCTCCATGAAATGATGCAGATTTCATTATTCTACGAGAAAGTTAACGGAAAACTCGCGGTCATAATAGACCGTAGAAATTCTTTGCCATATAGATAAATGTAGAGAGATAAAAGTTTTCGAAACTGTTATCACGATACTGTTGTTTTAGTGTTGCAAATGTTGATTGAACAGGTAGCCCACTTGGTCACGCGTCGCCTCTGAATTTTGTTAAAATCGGTTGAGTAGTTTCTGAGATAATGATGTTTCGTGATTTTCACATTTTTGAACATAACCTCTGAACTAAAAATCCGATTGCAATGAAATTCAATAGGGTCTTATGGGGCAATTAGACCTCTTAGTTGCAATTTATTTCATGAATATCGGTTCAGCCATCTCTGAGAAAATCGAGTGAGATTGAGAGAGCGTTACACACACACATATACACACACACACATACACACACACACATACACACACACACACATACAGAAAATGCTCAGCTCGTCAAACTAAGTCGATTGATATACGAGATTCGACACTTTGGAGCACTTTTATACCTTTGGTTTTTCCAGTGATTGCTATACCTTCCTAGGAGAAAGGCAAAAAGAATAATTCACGGTGCATATTTTTTCGGAATGACGAAATTTGCCGGAAACGTCCCGCCGATCAAAAAACCATGCCAGCTCCAAAATGTTTGTAAAAATCCTCTTCACTATTTTTTTCATTTAAATTTTAGCTTTTTGCTTTCTCTCTACTTAATGATCAGATAACCCTCAGTGTTTAGCAAATCATTTGTAGTTTCTATTTAAAAAAATAAAATTCTCAAAGCTTTTTAAGATAATTTTATTTTAATTTAAACTTTAGTTTTAATTTTAATTTTTTTTTCTCGGAAAAAAGGTTTATTCACGGTGTATATTTTTTTCGGAATGACGAAATTTGTAGAAAGCCTCTTCAAAAGATAAATCAATAACACAAACATCTGTGCAAAGTTTCAGTCAGATAAAAAATGGTAAATTAAAATGGTTACCTGTTTTTTGTATACTTGCCCAGCAGTTACACAATGCACAGTATGATCGATTGTAGGCAACAGTAAGAGACAATATTTCGGAGTTCCAAAGGAGTGTTACTCGATTCTTGAGTACAGTGATGGTTTAGGGGGCAGCTTGCAAGCAAGATAAGCTTCCACTGGTTTTCATTGACAAAGGCGTGTTTATTTTAAAACGAAAGTTTTGTAGAATATTTGTGCCCGGAGTCTTTGAAAACTCTTCGGAGATAACTATTATGTGTTCCAGCAAGCCGTTTGCGACAGCTTCTAACAGTGTTTCAAGTTGGTGAAGTTAACTAAGAGAGGGGTCATTCCATAGTACATTCAAAAAAAAAAACTAGGAATTTGAATTTGTGTTATTAACACATCATTATGGAATATTGAAATTGTATCCGACATTTTTCAACACTGCAAATGTTTATAATGTTTATTGTTTAGTCTGCAGTGTAGTGATGCAGGACAGACAAATATTATCTATAACTAATTATATTATGGCTCTCTTAATCCTAGTTTTACTTATATTAAAATCAAACTCGTGGCTAACTTCATTAAAAAGCCTGATGCTGTAATACAACGGATTTTTCTGACCATAAGAAGTTCGGTGGACTGAAGTCCGAAGGAATGTCCGATTTCGTAGATGATGACGCGGCACATGGATATTTAACTGTTCTAGCAGATAACTGCAGTCTATAACGTTTGACTAGTGTGTTTAGTTGTATCAGCTGCCATCGGTTCTCATAAGCTGGGAGGTGTAAAGGATATTGGTATGGAAACACAATATAAATAGTGATCGGGTTTGGTACAACTACATGAAAACCCTAAATTAATCCACCTAGCGGTCAGACCCAGCCTTTCTCATTCAAACTTTTATCTATAAAAATAGATTTATATGAACGCTTCAATCCAATGAATGTATATTCACTCTTTAGGTTCTAAAATATTGATGTTGTAATCTATACATATAAAAATGCAGTCCGGTCTGTCCGTCTGTCTGTCTGATCCATATAGGCTCGAAAACTACCGAACCGATCGACGTGAAAATTTGTATGTAGGGGTTTTTGGTGCCGATAAAGGTTCCTACGATAGTTTGAGACCCTCCCTCATCTGGAAGGGAGAGGTCCCATACAAATGAAACATAAATTTCTTCACAACTCAAGAACAAACAAAGCAAATTAAACCAAATTTGGCATGTAGATGTTTTAAGAGGTAACAAATATGTCACAAATAGTTGGACGCTCCTCCTTTTTCTGGAAAAGAGGGGTTCCATACAAATGAAACACAAATTCGAGAGCTAACCAACTGGACACCAACTGAACATTTGGCAGGTGAATGTTTTTAGAGGTAACCAAAATGTTCAATAATCGACTTCAGGCAACATTTTGAATTGTCAGACACATCGCAAGGAATCAATGAATTTGGAACGTTCAAATTGTACGATACCACATTTAAATTATGCTGAGGCCACATATATCGATCAAAACAGGTATAGTTTTAAAAAGTCTTCGAATTTCTTTTCTTTCCATAACTTTTAAGCCACATATCAAATTGTTATGAAGTTTGTTATTTGTAAGTTTGAGAGATGACTCGTTCGTATGACATTAGTTATGTTCAAATAAGTCATGATGCCTTTGAGATAACAGACTTTCGTTGTTTTTCTAACAATTTAATACATAACGGTGGCTTATATTCAATTATAATAAAATGAAATGGGAACCTCTAGGACAGTCAAGTTTTGAAACCACGTGTTCAATCATAATTCATCAGTTAACCCTCAATTATCCCGCTCATCTGATAATAATATTGATTAAATCGGTTGTGTAGTTTCTGAGATAATGAAGTTTCGTGATTTTCACATATCGGTACATTGAATACGAAGTTACAGTTCGATTACAGTAAAATTCAATAGGGCTTCATGAGGCAGCTAGACTTTTTATTTGACACTAATTTTATGGAAATCGGGTCAGCCATCTCTGAGAAAAGTGAGTAAGTCCAAGTAGTCTTCGGAATGTATTCCTTTTCATAGATGGATTTCACATTTTTAAACATTACAGGCATAGTAATGGTACGATTACAAAACAGATCGATAAAGTCTTATGGGGCAACTAGACCTTCCAATTGACACTGATTTTATGGAAATCGGTTCAGCCATCTCTGAGAAACATGAGTGAGATTAAACAGTCTTCAGAACACGTTTCTTTTCATAACGTTTGGACCATATATTCAATCTTTATTTAATTCAAAAGTTAAGGGAATTTCAAGTAGCCCGTTCATTTGAAACCAATTCTGTTTAAATCGGTTGTATAGTTTTCGAGATAATGATGTTTAATGATTTTTATATTTTGATACATAACCACTAAACTAAAAATCCGATTACAATAAAATTGAATAGGGTCTTATGCGACAACAAGACCTTTCATTTGCAATTAATTTCATGAAAATCGGTTCAGCCATCTCTGAGAAAAACGAGTGAGAATAAAAATTTGCACACACACACATACATACACACACACATACAGAAAATGCTCAGCTCGTCGAGCTGAGTCGAGTTATATATGCCATTCGACCCTTTGGCGCACTTTTATACTTTCGGTTTTACAAGTGATTGCTATACCTTTCTAGGAGAAAGGCAAAAATAATAATGCATTCGAATGCATTTTGTTTTTGGTTAGTATGCGAAAATAAATGCAAACTTTGGAACTACATCCTTTAAAGATTTTTATATTGTACAAGAATGATATTACGACATAGGAAGCTAAATTGTTCAATTCCAAAAATATATAAATAAACAGCTCAATATTTCCTTAGTTTATATTAACAAAATTTTAACATTATAAATATTATGGGCATTTTGTATAATTATGAGGTTTATTTTATGATTTTTCTAGCTTTTGGACTAACATATGTTCAAAAGCTAGAAAAATCATAAAATAAACCTCATAATTATACAAAATGCCCATACGTGAAGAAAATTTTTGAAAAAATATATTGAAGCAAGTCCTCAAGTCAACATGACATTAATCCATAACGATCACGTTCTAATTATGATAATTTTGGCATTTTGTTTCGTACTTATTCTGATGCATATACTGCCGTTCCAAGCATAGTTGTCCCATGTTCTACACAAACCTTATGCTTACTTACTTACTTTTATGGTGACAGATCGTTGAGATCCTATGCCGAATCCAGAATACGTTTCCACAAAACTCGGTCTTGGGCTGCCACTCTCCAGTCTCCCCTTACACCCGCTGTTCTGGCATCCTCGTCGACAGCACACATCCAGCGCGTGCGAGGTCTGCGTCGAAATCGTCGGCCTCTATCCGGTTCCCTGCTAAATATTATCTTTGCCGGTCGCTCATTCGCTATCCATGCTACGTGGCCAGCCCACTGTAACCTGCTGTGTTTCATCAGCTTGACAATATCAGCGTGTTTGTATACTTCGTACAGCTCGTGATTCATGCGCTTGCCCACACCCCAATCTCTAGTTTGCCTCCGAGTATTGATCGAAGGATTCTACGCTCGAAGACCCCAAGAGCTCGTCGATCGGCTTTCTTCCACGTCCCCGATTCATGTCCATAGAGCGCCACCGGGAGGATCAGAGTCCTATAGAGCGCAAATTTCGTACGGATCTGTAGGCTACGGGAGCTAAGCTAGCTACGCAATCCGTAATAAGCCCTATTCGCCGCCGCAATCCGCCTTTTCACCTCGCGGCTCACCTCGTTGTCACATGTCACGAGAATACCAAGATAAACAAATTCGTCGACCACTTCGAAAATATCCCCATCCATCTCCACCGCAGCACCAACACCCGCAGAACTACCACGCTCTCTGCCAGCTACCATGTACTTCGTTTTGGCAGTGTTTATGGTGGGTCCAATTCTCGCAGTTTCCCTTTTGAGAGCCGTAAATGCCTCCTCAACTGCTCTACGGTTAACACCAATTATATCAATGTCGTCCGCGAAGCCCAGAAGCATGTGAGACTTAGCGATGATGGTGCCGCTCCTCTGCACACCTGCCCTTCGTATTGCACTTTCCAAAGCTATGTTGAACAGCAAGTTCGAAAGCCTGTCACCTTCCTTTAGGCCATCTAACGTCACTAAAGCGTCCGAAAACTCGCCCGCTGTTCTGACGCATGATGTAAAACCGTCAAGCGTCGCACGTAACAGTTTAATTAGTTTTGTTGGGATACCATGTTCTAGTATTATTTGCAAAAGCTCGTTGCTTTTTACTGTGTCATACGCCGCCTTGAATTCAATAAACAGATAATGCGTCTGCAAGTTGTGTTCTCGAAACTTGCCACGAATCTGTCTCAAGGTAAACATCTGGTCCGTTGTAGATCGCCCCACTCGAAAACCGCATTGGTATTCTCCAACAAAGGCTTCCTGCAACGGCCTCAGTCACTGGAAAAGGATGCGGGAGAGAATTTTGTAAGCGGAATTGAGGAGGTTATGCCTCGATAATTACTACAGTCGAGCCTATGTCCCTTCTCGTAGATAGGGCATATGAGTCCTTCCAATCAGTCCGTAGGTAGTTGTTCCTCGAACCATACCCTTAGGATAAACTGGTTAATTGCACTACACAACCGCTCGCTCCCGACTTTCAAAAGTTCGGCCGGTAAGCCGTCCTTCCCAGCGGCTTTGTGGTTCTTTAGTTCTTTGCAAGCATTCTTCACCTCGTCCAATGTTGTTAGGTCCACAGCTTGTCTGTTCTCCCCAATTTCTGTCCTGTTCTCCTCGACGACTCTCCTACCTTCCACACCGTTCAAATCCACTTCAAAATGTTGCTTCCAACGCCTAGTCACCTGCGATTTATCGGTAATCAGGTTCCCCTCCCTGTCATTGCACATAACAGGAACTGGCACGGTCCGGTTCCTGATTCCGTTGATCGTTCCATAGAAGCTCCTCGTGTCGTGTCTGGTGAAACAATTCTCTGCCTCCGCGAGGACGTGATCGTAGTGTTCGCGTTTCTTACGGCGATGAAGCTTCTTTTCAGCAGCTCTTGCTTTAGCTGCTACTAACGTGTTGGCGTAGACGCGGTTCTTCTCCTCCGTCATCTCTAGACGCTCAGCATCGAACCACCCACTACGCGTGGTATCCGTTGTCATGCCTATTACTTCTCGCGCTGTTTCGCTGACCGCATCATAGATCGTTCGTTCGTTCAGGTCCACTCCAGCTGGTTCACCGATCCATCTATCAACTTTTCGAGTATATACTGCAGCAACTCCTTCCGCTGATAACCTTTGGATGTCCAGACGTATCTTCCTCGCCGATCTCGATTTAAATACGTTGGACAACAGGGCGCGAATCTTGCCTACCACGAGATAGTGATCCGAGTCGATGTTTGGCCCTCGAAAGGACCGCTCTATGACGTCTGAAAAGTGCCGGCCGTTGATCAGCATGTGGTCGATCTGGGAGCAGGCCTTTCCATTGGGGTGCCTCCAGGTGTGCTTCCGAATGTTCAGACGTGCAAAATTGGTACTACAGATGGCCATTCCCCTGGTCGCGGCGAAGTTCACTAACCCCAAGCCGTTGTCGTTGGTAATAGAGTGACGGCTTTCTTCACCAATAACGGGACGAAAGAACTCATCTCGTCCGACTTGTGCGTTCGTATCTCCGATGACGATCTTTATATCGTGTTATGGGCACTCTCCATACGTTTTCTCAAGGAGCTCATAGAACTCCTCCTTTACGTCATTGGTTTTATCGTTTGTCGGCGTGTACGTTGATAAGGCTGTAATTGAAGAATCTGCCCTTGATCTTCAATATGCATAGACGATCATTAATAGGCCTCCACCTAATAACACACTTCATCCAAGTAGCACAAAACCGACGCCCAGTTCCGCTTTGTCGCCGCCACTGTAGTAAATGTGATACTTGAAAAAGGTGCCCGCGATCGGATCAACCGCCCGGAATTCACGTTCTCCGGTTTTAGGCCAACGCACCTCTTGTATGGCTGCTTCCTCCACTTTTGCCTTCCGTAGCTCTCTGGCCAAGATGCCCGCGCGTGCCGGTTCGAGCAGAGTCCTAACATTCCAAGTGCCAAGTTTCCAACCGTTTTCCTTTTTCGTTTGCCTAGGTCTATACCGATTGTTCCGATTCGTATCATTCTCTGGGTAGTTCGTAGTATGTTTATTTCAGCATGCTGCCTTACTAACGCTGCGATGCCTAGTCTCGTAACAGGGCCGCCATCTTGGGTGTAGCTGGCGAGACATCGTATTTCATAGTTCAGCCGTCCGCTCCGGATCAGTCGCTGTTTGAGCCGCCCCTAACCTGGGGAACAGATGCTCAGGCAAGCTGCTCTCCAAGGAGAACAGCTCCCCATTTCCTGTCAGCATACGACCAAGTTCCCACCGGTTCACCGATCTTCCCTTGGTTGCTCGTATCCCAGTCGGTACCACGTGGAGGTGGGGATAGGAGTTGCTGGGCATTATGCTATGATCCACACTGGGGTCTATTTTATGCCAACTAGTACGGGTGTACTGCTGGTACGCATTGCCCAGCCGTTTACCGACCACACAAACCTTATGCACGCTGGGACAATTATGCTTGGAACGGCAGTGTAGCTTTGCCAGATTTTACTTCCAATATTTGAGTTAACGAATCTATTAACGCGTCAACAGCATCAAGTGCATTCAAGTTTGTTCTCATTCTCGCTGGTATATCAGAACTTTTTATAATACATTATAATCGTGCAACAGCTTCAATATTTAATGGGCGTTACCCGAAAATTTGTCCAACGATGTGTTTTAAATTTGGCAGAATGGCAATACAAAAAAAGTTGCATTTACAGTTTTGATTACAATTTTTATACCAACAGTCAGGAAACCAGGAACACCATGACTATGCATTATTATTTTTTATTTAGAAAATTCATTCATTTTTGGTTTTGTTATTTTAAATTCTGGACAGTTAATACTAATGAAAAACCTGGATATACTTACTTATAATACCACCGGCAGTATACATCAAGCAACAGCAAATTGCACTAAGACATCTGAAAATCATATGTAATTCGAAGACGTCAACTAAGCCGGTAATGCACCCGCATAAAATCTGAGTATACATACCTAAAAGTTTAATAGTTTTGTACAAAAACTCGCTGAACCAAACCAAAATGAACTTGTATTAAACAGAGATATGTACTCACCCAAAAGCATTGTGTTTCTAGGACTGATTGTCTCTATTAGTTTGGTTGCAATTATACCGCCAAGCAGTACTCCAAACAGATGACAAGATTGTGTGGATGCTACCAATATATCTCTATAAGAAATCATGAGAAACTGGAGTTTAAATTCGAGGAAAAAATAAACTACGACAAAGTTGAGACTAAACTTCATAAATTATAGGACCGAAAGATGTAGAAACAATGAAGGGAACTCATAAATAACATATTTTTTGCCTCAGAGAGAGCATGTACTATTTTTTTTATCTTTTTTACAACTTTAAAATAAACGTGTTTTTCCGATAGAATCCAAGATGGCGACAAAAATAGTTGTCAAAATTTTTATTACTTCAGGAGATATCTTTTTACTCTACTTTATAATAAAGTGCTGATCTCAGGAGATTTTATAGCAATTTTCAGAGATATAGTTTCAACAAGCCATCAAGAATTGATAAAATATTTCCGATAAACATTTTAAAAATATTTTTAAAATCTTTTCCACCCTCTGGTGACCAAGTGGCAGGATTTAGGGTTGTGCAGGCCCGGGGGCCAAGTACCTTGCGGGGCCCCCTTTTCAGTTGTTAAAATTTCATTAAAGGTATAAATCATACGAAAATATATTGTATGTCGAAAAACGGATTGTGTTATTTTTATTGAAATTTCAGTTATTTTAAAGAGTAATGACTTTTTTTTGGATTTGCAATTTTTTGTATTTCATTATAAGTCAATCAAAGTGGACTTTTGTGGGGAATCCACCCTAAATCCGGCTATGCCAAGGGGTCTATAAACTAAAAATGTTTAACATGCTATGGTATTTTCACCTTCTTTACTATGCGCATTAATATTGAATTTGAATGACCTTGTGCAACTGACGGTCTGGTTCCAGCAAGATTTGCTCATATCTAAAAGAAGTTTTTACCAGAATTAAATATTTTTATTAATTTTACATTATCCCTTTATAAATTTTACAATATTGGAGCATATTACTAAGAATAAAACCCTCCCAGCTGGTCTCGAGGTACGATGCTGGCCTTACAAGCCAATTGTCGTAGGTTCGAGGCTCGCCTCGGGAGAGGCTGTTAGTGTCAGTAGGATCGTAGCGCTAGCCCCGCAATTGTCCTGTACACTTTAACAGTTGGCTGCGAAGTCTGTATATGATAAACAGAAGGTCGAGTGCCGAATCGGAATGTAGCACCAAGGCTTTGCTTTTACTAAGAATGAATGCATGGTATACAAATTACGTGATGCAAACATTATAGATTTCAAGCCCCCTCACCTCTTTATGTTACAATAAGTAACTTTTGAAGGAGCCCTCCTTCTAAGATAACGTAACTGAACAACCTCTTTCCCTAATTTCCCTGTTTTGCAGTTTATAAATTAATTACGTTACTGACCCAAGCACACCCCTGCTCCTATGTAACAATGTGTAACGCAGATTTCACCCTTCTTCCCACCCTTCATGCGTTACGTAATTTGTGCACGACACCTTGTACGCTACAGATTATAAATCGTCAAATTTTTCAAGAATGTAAGTATTTTTATTACTCCTTTGATTTCTGTTTAATTCGTTTAAGATGTCTGTTTAATTTTAGTAAAAAACTTAATGAAGAGAATAATCCGCAGAACAACACTCGTGATTCACAAATACTGGTTTCAAATGTTTGAATTCTTCAAGCCTTTTTAAAAATTTTAAACCTTTTTACCTTGAACACACTAAATCAAATTCCGTGATAATGGAGTTATATTCCGACTGGTGCTCGAACGATTCACATGGTACAACTTTACTATTGTTTGTAGGTTGTATCCACGGTTTTACATCCGGATCCCTGAAATACTGTAAGAAAATTACAAAATGTAACAAGTTCTATTATTTGTTATGCAATTGTTTATTATACAGGATGTGACAGAAAAAAAAGCGAACATTGATGGTGAATATTTCTTTTGAATCCCGTTTTTGACTAAATAATTTGATAATTTGAAATTTCAAAGCTCTATGTGAAAACGGTGCAAAAATGTGGCCTAGGTCACCGGGTTACGTTACCCGGTCCAATTGGGCGTCGTATCGGACAGAACCGAACTTCTCCGGGGACAGAACCGGACTTCTCCGGACCCTACTCCGTCCGATGTCGAACACTAGTT